>NC_141893.1:17824661-18128305 GCF_030686135.1 Camelina sativa
AGGACGTGAAGCCCATTAAGAAAGATGGGCCCATGGACTGAGATTGGACATGGGGTGCACTAAGAAGTGGCGGTCGGGGCGTTACATTCATAACCTAATCAAATCAACATCTAAGAATGTTAGTAACTTCATTAAATTCGTGGTCAATATAATAGGAATGTATCACTAGTCAAAATAAAAATAAATATCACTAAATTACCTTTTTTTGTAGTCAAAATAATAATATATCACTAAATTACCTTTATTCTAGTATATTATTTTTAGTAATGTAATTAAAATTTTATTCAAAATATTCAAATATAAAGAAATTTTCAATGAACAACTTCAGTATTGTTTTCCTATAAATACTTGTCCAATCTGGTTTATAGAATTCATCACAAAATAAAATAAAATCAATAAAGATCCTTTAAGGAAGAAAGTAGTACTCATTTATTGTAGCTTTCATAAATATCAAGAATTTCTCTCCATTTCATTAGATATAGGTATTCTGCTAATTCTATATATGATTAGTTTGTTGTTCCTTGTTGTCTAAAATTTCATAAATCCAAAGCTATGTTTCTAGCATATAGCTTTGAATAACAACTTTTGAATGTAAAAAAGCTTTAAATACTCAAACTCGTTTATTGATATGAATTTGTTTTTGGTATTGATGCGTGTTTTGCTTATCTACATAGAAAATATTTGCCAAGTATTTTTTTTTGTTGAAAATTTTAAAATTTAGTCAAAAAATATTTTTTTTGGTTCATAAAATAAAAGATATAGTTCCTAAGTAAATTAACTAAATTGAGTTGAAAATATATTTTCTTTTATCAAAAAAATTTGGTTTGCTTTATATGCCATTTTGTTTTCTCATGGCAGAGAGGGAAGTGGAGCAAACAAAAAAAAAAGTGGTATTAGTACTGTTGAAAGAACATATTTTGGTATATTGATCTTTGCATAAGAACTGATGGAAAGTGGCCACATTGTGAATGCACAACCTGAATTATCAGGCATAGGTAAGAAAAAAGAAATTAATCTGTTTCTTGAATTTTAATTTCTTGAATAATATTTTGTTTTTTGTTTAGTAGTTGATGAAACCAAAAGCTATATATATGAACAATTATGGAATCTGTGTGCTGGACCTTTGTGTGATCTTCCAAAACTTGGAGATAAAGTATATTATTTTCCTCAAGGTCACATAGAGTTTGTAAGTCCTCTCTGTTTCTATCTATATTCTCTGTTTTTTTTTTCTTCTTTAATTTATTTAGTCTTTCGAACGTTTTGATGACTTTTGAAGGTTGAGGCATCTACTAGAGAAGAGTTGAATCAAATCCAACCAAATTTTGATATTCCTTCCAAACTTAAGTGTCATGTTATTGCTATTCATCGTAAGGTATATTATAGCGAATACAAATGAGAGACTTTATCTTATTTTTGTATATTTTAATTTTGCTATAAAAAAAGTTAGTTGTTAATTGGTTAATGTTTGATTTTTTAGGTGGAAAAAAATACTGATCAAGTTTATGCTGAGATCACGTTGATGCCAGACACAACAGTGAGTGAAAAATATATTAAAGTTTTACTTTTAGTTAATTGTAATGTTCTTCGAGTTATCTCTCACTGATTTTCTAATTTTGTTAATGTTTAGCAAGTTATAATCCCTACTCAGAATGATAGCAATGATAGGCCAAAAATAAACTTCTTTAAGAAAATTTTAACGGCATCAGATACAAGCACCCATGGGGGCTTATCCGTTCCTATAAGAGATGCAACTGAATGTCTCCCTCCGCTGGTATTTTTGTTTAGTTACTCTATTAATTAAATTCAAAATTTAAGGTTTCACTTGAAATTTATGTAATAAATAATGATGTAGGATATGAGTCTACCTATGCCGACACAAGAATTTCTTACTAAGGATCTCCATGGTAATGAATGGAGGTTCAAGCACAGTTTTAGAGGTAAGAGATCCTTTTATTTGCGAAAATATATGAAAATTGTGATTAGGAAATAATAGCAATATTTTTGTTGCATGCAGGGACACCACGTAGACATCTCATAACTACAGGGTGGAGTGCATTTGTAACAACAAAAAAATTAGTTGCTGGTGACGTTTTGGTATTTGTTAGGTAAATAATTTTGTCTTTTTAAAAAAAATCTGTTTTGGGTCAAGATAATTGGACTTTAAACTATTCACTTGTGGTTTCTGGAGAGAAAATGGAGAGTTACGAGTTGGTATTAGACGAGCAGGACATCAACAAGGAAACATACCTTCATCACTAGTATCAACAGAAAGTATGAGACTAGGAGTAATTGTTTCCGCAGTTCATGCTTTTCATAGCAAATGTATGTTCACTGTAGTATACAAGCCAAGGTAATTTAAAGAACCACTTGAACTAACATTTATGATTCTATTGAAATTATGACATTAGCTTCTTTAACCATGAATGTTTATATTTTGGTTTTTGATATGTATCAGGTCAAGTCAATTTGTTGTCCGTTACGACAATTTTTTAGATGCTATGAACAAGAAGTTCAATGTCGGTTCAAGATTTACAATGCAATTTGAGGGTGAGGATTTCTCTGAAAGAAGGTAACACCGTATGCTAATTTTTTTTCTTTTCTTTCTTATATATTTTCTATCATAACATATTTTCATTTATTGACTAAGATATTCTGGGACAATTATTGGAGTTAATAATTTCTCCCCTCATTGGAAGGATTCTGAATGGCGAAGTTTACAAGTTAATTTTCTTTCACACTTTTTAACATTATTTTGAATTACAATTTTGAGTGCAATAAATAAATTATCACTAATTAACTCTAATTTTGTAGGTACGATGGGATGAATTTGTATCCTTTCCAAGGCCTAACAGAGTTTCTCCTTGGGAAATCAAACATTTAACGCCTTCTTCAAATGTTATCCAATCATCTTTGCTGAAGAACAAGCGTTCTCGACATGCTAACGAAATCGGTAAAAGAAATATAGATATTCTTATAATCTTCTATTTAATGAATAAATTATTCCTTTTGAATACTTTCTCACTATACATATTACATACTTAGGTTCATCATCATCACATCGCTTGCCTCCTATATTGATAGAAGGCCAGAAAATAGGACAGCCAAGCATGAACTGTCCCATGAGTATTCCTCAACTCAGTAATCGCGATGCAATTGAAGGTGCTAAAAAACCTTCTAATGGGATAATGAGCTATTCTGTCCCATCAATGCCTGACAGATATTACAATAATGGTCAAATGATTACACCAATAAAAGAAAATATAACCATCAATGCAGGTGGTAGTTGTAGATTGTTTGGAGTTACTCTGATCACTCCTTCAGAGATCAAAGATCCCGTGGAACCAAATGACTCATACCAAATATCGGATACTTCAAAACTCTCTGAAGAGAGAAAGCTTGGTTTGACCCCAACATCGAAATCACCTACAGAGATTCAAAGCAAGCAGTTTAGTTCTATTAGAAGTTGCACTAAGGTAAGCATAAGATCATCATATTCTTACTCTTTATATATGAACATGTTCATTATATTTCCAACTCACACAATTTTGATATGGTGTTATTGAATAGGTTCAAATGCAAGGTGCAACTATAGGAAGAGCTCTGGATCTTAGTGTTTTAAATGGATATGATCAGCTAATACATGAACTGGATAATCTATTTGATCTCAAAGGAAAGTTGCAAACCCGCAACCAATGGGAAATAGTTTTCACTGACGACGAAGGAGATATGATGCTCGTTGGAGATGATCCATGGCCGTAAGTCTTCTTTATCTTTTCTGTTTATAAAATATTTGTTAAAATTTTAAGAGATAATATTCTATTTTTGGTATTGTGTGCATATAGTGAATTCTGCAACATGGTGAAGAAGATATTCATATTGTCAAAAGAGGAGGTCAACAATTTGAAGTGGAACCAACGTTTCAAGATGAATCAATAGTTTAAATATCTTCTAACATACCACCATAAGTCAAAAGAACTATCCATGACTATGTTTTGTGGTGCAATATAGAGGCAAAAGTAGTTGAAAAGGGTCTTTTTAAGTTGTATGTTTTTCTTTCTAGTTCTATGATGTCTTCTTCTGTTTTTTGTTATTGTCAACAACCTTAACTGTTGTTGTATGCTTCTGTATTATGACCTCTCTATTCTTCATTTATAATAATAAAAAATCTCCATCGTTGTGTGATATTATGTTTATTTCTTCTGATGATATTTTTATTTAACATATTTTATTCTAGTATTTGTAAAACCTTAATCTTCAGAGACGAAAACCAAAATGTGGCTCAAACTTTATAATATAGTTCTTTGGATTGATCACTAGCTACATTATTATTATTATTATGTTTATCATCATATCGATGTACTATGGAAAATGTATATAGTCAAGTAGTTAACTGTCCACCCTTCGATATTTCTTACCAAAGTTTGGCTCCAGTAATTCATGTTAAAAAAGTGACATGCTTTGGAACAATAGGTATTTATATAAGATAAAATAGAAATCTGGTAAACTTTTGAAAAATGTGAAGTATGAAATCCCACTTTGCATCGATCCATTTTACCCCATAAATGGAAGATTCAACCCTTATAGCAAACAATCACAACATCATCATAACAAATTCAAGAAATTATATTTTTTTATTGTTAGTGGTTTTGGGGAGAGTTTCTACTTTTTACTACAGTGAAATTTTGTTAATATAGTTTAAGGAAGTTCAGCCCATTAGGGTTCACTAGATTTCTGTTGTTGATGTTGGGGTTGCATGATTTGATTGATTATATGATTTAGTCAATTGTGTGTGGCATGGAGTCCTCGAACGTCCTCTTCGATCTCATAGTGTGATTCCACGGTGAGTTATGTTTTGTGTTTGGTTTAGATTTTTTGCTTAGCCTTCTGTTCATGGTAATGCAGTTGGTTGGAGAAGGTGCTATTGCTGGTCTTGGTCGTGGACGCGGACATGGTAATGGTTGGGGCAGAGGCCCATAGTGATACCGTGAATCAAAGTGTGAGAGCTGAGGGTGTTGGCGAGTCGCAGGGCTTCCAGGAGGGGTCCATGAGTGTGGCCGGTGGAGGTACCGATAGAACCGTAGGTGCTGAGAGTCGGTGTAAGTGGTGTCAGTGCTGGGTTGGCCGATGATGCTAGGGTTCCAGGTGCGAGAGTCCCAGCAGGTGGAGCCCCTGAAGGAAGTGTTGACCTGGCGGGCTTGTGACACAACTGTTAGAGCAGTTGCCAGGAGTGGTATCGGCTGAGGCTCAGGCAGTACCGCCAGTGGCGGCGTAGGTGTAGCAACCAATGGCTGCGGATGTAGGAGCTCATTCTCGTTATGTCATTATGCTGAGGAGATGGGCAACATCGGTATAGAGCAGTTTTCGGGTGGTTCTGACCATACCGCTGCAGATGCATTGAGGGCGAGAGTGGAACGTAACTTCTAGTCTCTCAGATGTCCTCAGGAGTTTTGGTGGACATAGGGGTCCACTATCTGATTGGTGATGCTCACTTGTTGAAAAGATCAGTGGCTGCCAGGAGGGTACAAGGGGAGATGACTTGGGTTGACTTTGTAGAGGCGTTCAACCGTAAGTAATTTCCCCGTGAGGCACTAGACCAGTTGGAGGTGCAGTTTCTACATTTATCTTAGGGAACTCGGTCGGTGCGGGAGCTGGACATGGAGTTCGGTCGACTTCTGATGTATGGGGGTTGGGCGATGGAGTTTACGGATGCTTAGGTCTAGATATTTATGAGGGCCCTTCGTGACAATTTGAGGGTAGATGGTGGAGCTATGCTACGCGGGCTGAGCTGGTTGAGACTGCGATAGAGATTGAGGAGGACATCCGGACACAAACAGTGTAGGTTAGTCCCGCAGTTCAGCCTAGGAAGGCTCAACATCCTGGAGTTTCCAGCAAGGGTGGCAACCCTACGCAGAGAACCAAGAGGAAGTGGGAGGCTACACAGAGGTCGAGTTGTGCTGGATGCTACGGGTGCGGTAGCATGGACCACAAGGTATCTAGCTATCCCCAGAGGAGTGCCGCACCAACAGCTCAGACGGCAACTTGTGTTTGTTATCACTGTAGGGAGCCTAGACATATCAATCCCAACTGTCCCAAGTTACAACATGGTGGTAACGGTAGTGCAGCTTGGAGTGCAGCAGGTGGCACAGATTGAGCAGGCGCCGCGGGTGTACACGACAGTGGAGACTGGTGGAACCATTGCCAGGGCGATCACAAGTATAATTTCTGGTACCCAGACTTTGTGAATTTCAGTAGGTTCAGATTTTATGTTTTGCATGTGATAAAGTGTTCGGTTCTCACCACATAAGGTTTGTGTAGGGACATTGTTGGTGGGCGGGTTTATGTCCCACATTATGTTCAATTATGGAGCTACCCATATGTTCATTACTCCGGAGTGCGCAAAGAGCGCTAATATCAGAGGATATTCCAGGGAGCGAGCGAGAGTTGTCAGAATTGCGAGAGGCGAGTTTCTGAAAGACCTTGGATGGGTAAGAAGAGTTGATATTCAGATCGCAGGGGAGTCATATGTTTCACCTTGATACTCATCGGGGTAGAGTGGAGTTTAAGTGTCCAGAAAGGAAGTTAGTTTTTGTGGGAGTGAGACCGACTTCGGGAAGTCTCGTGATCTCGGCCATGCAGGCCTGGAATATGATCGAGAAGGGACATGAGGCTTATCTGGTTACTATATCGATGTCGGAGTCAGTAGGCAGTCCACGGTTAGCGATACGCAAGTTGTTTAGGAGTTTAAGGATGTGCTCCAGTTGTTGCAAAGGTTACCATCTTCTCGGTCTGATCCTTTCACGATTTAGCTGGAATCGGGGAAGACGTTGTTATCCAAGACACATTACAAGATGGCTCTAGCAGAGATGGCAGAGCTGAAGAAGCAGTTGGAGGATATTTTGGGCAAGGGATTCATCTGTTCTTGTGTGTCACCGTAGGGAGCGTCGGTGTTGCTCATTAAGAAGAAGGACATGAGTTTTTGTTTGTGCATTGATTATCGGGGTTTGAACCGGGTCACTATGAAGAACAAGTACCCTCTTCCCAGGATCTATGAGTTGTTGGATAAGTTGAGGGGTGCTACTTGGTTCTTAATGATTTATCTGGCGTCAAGTTATCATCAGATTTCGATAGATGAGGTAGATGTGAGGAAGACTACATTCAGGACGAGGTATGGGCATTATGAGTTCGTGGTGTTGTTTTTTGGGTTGACTAACGCGCCATCATCGTTTATGAGATTGATGAACAGTGTGTTCCAAGAGTTTCTGGATGTGTCTGTCATCATTTTCTTCGATGACATCCAGGTATATTCTGAAAGTCCTGAGGAGCATGCAGTGCATCTGAGTGCATTTCTGGAGAAGGTGCGGGAGCAGAAGTTGTATGCTAAGTTAAGCAAGGGTAGTTTCTGGCAGCGGGAGATGGGTTTTCTGGGTCACTTTGTGTCTTCAGGAGGAGTTTATGTAGATCCGGAGAAGATTCATGCCATCAGGGATTGGCCTAGAACGCAGAATGCCACAGAGATCAAGAATTTTTTTGGGTTCGCAGGTTACTACATGAGGTCTGTGCAGGGGTTTTCATGTTCCTTTTGTTTGGTCACAAGAATACGAAGAGGGTTTCACAAGCCTGAAGGAGATGTTGACTACTACGCCAGTGTTGGCGTTGCCTGAGCAAGGAGAGCCCTATGTGGGTTACACAGATGCATCCAGAGTTGGTTTGGGGTGTGTGTTGATGCAGCATGGGAAGGTGATTGCCTACGCATCACGACAGTTGCAGAAGCATGAGGACAAATATCCTATTCATCATTTGGAGATGGCTGATGTAGTCTTTTCCCTAAAGATTTGTAGATCTTATTTTTATGGTGTGAAGGTACAAGTGTTTACAGATCATAAGAGTGTGAAATATATATTCACTCAGCCTGAACTGAATTAGTGGCAGAGGCAGTGGATAGAGCTGGTGGCGGATTATGATCTGGAGATAGCCTACTACCCTGGTAAGGCTAACTTGGTTGCACATGCTTTGAGTCGGAAGCAGGTGGCTTCGGCTTAGAAACAAGACATGGAGTCTTTGGTAGGAAAGATTATTGCATTGAGGTTGTGTGCTGTCTCTCAGAAGCCGTTGGGTTTGGAGGCGGCTGATAGAGCAGATCTTTTGAGCAAAGTGTTGAATGCTCAAGAAAAGGATGTGAGGCTGGTGAATGCCTCTAGGAGCGACGGTCGGATCTGTGTGCCCAAGGATGAGGAGTTGTGCACGGTCGCATCTGTGTGCCCAAGGATGAGGAGTTGAGGCAAGAAATCCTAAGGGAGGCTCATGCGAGCGTGTTTTCTATTCATCCAGGGGTGACCAAGATGTATCGTGACCTTAAGCGGTACTACCATTGGGTCGGGATGAAGAAGGTTGTGATGGTGCTGAGGAGAAGAGTTGGGAGTCAGAGGTGAGGATGAAAGCAAGGTTCAAGAGGTGGTTTGAGAAGCAGGCCACGACTTGAACTTGTCTAGCCTAGTCCTAGCTGTAGTTCGTGGCTGGAGTGTGAATGGTGTATTCCAGCCCATCTCTCTTGTTACTTGGTCGCTTAGGGGTGGTTGGTTGTGCGACTAAGTACCAAGATGAGGTGGTGTTCGGGATACGAGTTTCTGCAATGCTGGGTTAAAAGAGGAATGGTTTCCTGAAGTGAAAGTTTCTTAAAGTAGAAAGTTCCCAGAAATGGAAGGTGATAAAAATGAAAATTTTTCTTGTAGTTAGAATTCGTCCATTTTCAGTGGTTGTGAGCCTTGGTGGGGCTTGTGTAGCCTTTGTGGTGTACTTTTGAGTCACTATAGCCCGTGTGTGGCGGTCTTACGAGACAATGTGTGGCCTTTATGGCGGGCTGTTTAACCAATTGTGTGGCCTTTGTAGCGGGCTGTATAGCCAATTGTGTGGCCTTTGTGGCGGGCTGCTTAGCCAGTGTTGTCTTTTTAGGCGGTCCTTCGGAATGTATGGTCTTCGTGACGGTCCTTTGGGATGTGTAGCCTGTTTAGGCGATCCTTCGAGATGTGTGATCTTTATGACGGTCCTTCGGGGCAAGTGGTATTTGTGACTGTCCTTCGAGACGAGTGGTCTTCGTGACGGTCCTTCGGGATGTGTGGCCTTAGTGGTGGTTCTTTTAGGAAAATTGTTTGGCCTTTGTGGCGGTCTTGTTTAGGACATTTGTTTGGCCTTGGTGGCGGTCTGTTTAGTCATTCAGCCTTTGTGGCGGACATGTTTAGGAGTTTTGTTGGCCTTAGTGGTGGCGCTTGTGGCTTGTCGATGATCCTTGTGTGGTCATGAGGTATTCCAGTGAAGGAATATGTGGTTGATAGGACATTATGATGTTTAACGCGAACCACGGGAGGGAAACCTGGTTAGGGATAGGTCTGAGACGTGTTCAGAATTTTTTTCTCTAAGGACAATTGGTCCTGAACGACTCTTGGAGACTTTAGTTCTCTTAGTACCGCTATATTCTGAGACTTTGTGACTTGGGAGTATGACCGGCATATCGACTTCAAAATGACGATCCGGGGGCGCGTTGTAGGGTGCCAACCTGAGAGACAAATATTAGATTTCCTTATATAGTATGGCATGCGGGCTTAGGCCCGATGAGAAGAGAACAAAACTTAAGGTCGAAACCTATGAGTAAAGGAAAGTCTAAAAGTCGAGAGCAAATAATGCCTGGAACGTGAGTTTATCGCCTAGAGGTGACCTTCTTAGATCAGTCAGAGGAGTGCAGACCGTGGAAACGGTTGCACGAGAGTCCTTGGCTAATGGTTGTTCGAGATTTGAGGATGAATCTATGTTAGTGGGGGAGAATTGTAACACCCGCGAACCGAAATCCTGGTTTGGGATGTGCATCGTCTGATGCAGGTGTTGCATCGGCTGATGCAAGGCCAGTTTAACGTGAAGCGAGTTAAGTTAAACATTGAATTTTGGGTTAGGAAAACACTTAGGATCGTGTATAAAAGGACAAACTCATGGGTTTGGCCGAGTTTGGCCATTTTCAAGAATGAGAGAATAGAGGAAGAAGTTCTTAAGTGTTTTTGAGAGTTTTAGCGATTTGTGGCTGTTCCTGTGGAGATCTATAGCTGGGATCGTTGTAGGAGCTTGCTAGGAGTGTAGATCTGTCGGTTTTGAGTCAGAATCTTCTTTGGCAAATGTGAGTACAGGACCATGGCTTATCTAAGCTTGAGATTTCTCTGATTTTCATGTTTATGTGTTATGTGGTTGAATCCTTAGCTTGTTAGAGAGTTTATGTTGCACTTGAGGCTTTGAGAAGCTTCTTTGTGGCATTGGATTGTGTTTTGGTGGTTTAGGTATGGAGATCGACGAGGATCTTCGGGGAAGATGATGCTCGGCATGTGCGTCAGTCGATGCAATGCGAGAACGGCGGAGATTTGACCTAGGAGCATCAGTCGATGCCATGTGGAGGCATCGATCGATGCAATTAGGGATTTTGTGAAATGTCAAGCATGCATCGGTCGATGCAGTGTTGGTGTCGATCAATGCAGGTGAACTTTGCATCGGTCGATGCAAGCTTGTGTCGGTCGATGCAATCCTAGTCGGTGTCGGTCGATGCATGGGTTGGTGTCGGTCGATGCAGTTGTCCTGGTTTGTTGTTTGATGGTTATAGTTATCTCAATTGCTTGTGTGTATAGCCCAATAGATGAGAGGATTGCCTCACTGAGTGTTTATAAAATACTCACGTATCTCATATGTGTTGTGGTGCAGGGAAAGACAAAGTGTGATCGTGGAATCCAGCCGATGACGATGAGGATTTTCTATTGGCTCGTTGATGTGGTCTGACCTTTGTTAGGTTATTCGAGTTGGGTCATTAGAACATTGATAGATTGCTGGTTTGATGTTTTATGATTATGTTGATTGATTATTATTGGTTTATTATTTATTGGTTATTGATTATTTGTATCGTTTGGTTATTTCTGATGTTTGGTTTGGTTGTGGTTAGATGGCTAATGGATATAGAACCAATAGTTAATTATTATATATTTTTTTTTAAAAACGGGTCGCTCGTTTCAACCTCTTATGTAAACCAAATTCATAATATACCGAATTCATCAAATGAGGTGAGAAATGCAAAAGAGAGAAAAATAATGGAAAAAGTCATTCAGAATTCATATTTGGAGAATCAGAGTAATTTATTCATTTCTCGACAAATTGGCACACATGGACTGTATAATGACAAATTTCTCAACAAAAAACACTTAGAACCAACAATAACATTGCATTTTCATCCCTTTTTACTGTACGTTTATAGGTTTTTAATAAAGTTTCATGTGTTATAAGTATTTTCAAGAGTTTTTACATGTTTTAACAAAAAAAAGCACAAAAGTCGAGAAATAGAGTTTCATAACAATTTTCAAAACATCAGAAGCTTGGCATTAAAGACCTTCCCAAATACCAAATCAAATTATTTAGGTGTCGTTGGAAATTTAAAAAACCCATCTCTTATCTCCAACTGGAATTAGATGAACCCTCAAATCCAAACATAAGTTATGTCCGTTTGAAAGAAGCCTTGTTAAGCCGCTCTTAAACTCGTAAAACCTAAATGTTCTCAATTGCTTTAATTAACATGAATCAGAATGATTGCAAGAATTCTGGCAAACAAAGTATTATTAATTTATGAATAATATTAAACTCAAAACTCAAACGATAACAAATGAAAAGGCTAATAAATATAAGCATTTTCTTTGAAATTTTGAAGGCCTATCTTTTTCCTTTTAAAAGAAAAAATTAAATGATGAGAGTTCTCTACGGTTTCCTTTCCTCTACAGTGGAAAAATGAAAGAACAAAAGTAAACTATTATGGTCAATTTTCCCCAACAATGTGAACCTACTTTTATCAAAAAAGGAAAAAAAAAAAAAAGAGTGATAACGTGGGAAAGCTTCACTCGAAAAAGACTTGTGTTAACGCATCAGTCAAGTCAACTCCTTCAACCCAATCAACACGACAGAAGTACACACTGTTAACCATTCTCTTCACTTTCCTTGACCTGTCTGTTTCCATTTTCTAATCTAACTTTCTCGGCACTCTTTACGCGTTAAGCTTTTCATCATCCTTTTTTTTTTGCCTAAAAACAATAATCACTGGGGTCAAGAAAGATGATGAAGAAGATACATGTTCCTCCAGAAACAGGTAAGTTCATGTTCCGTCTCTCCTTCATCTTCTTGTCTTGTTGCCATGTATGTTTCTCGGAGCTGTCTCCGGACCAGACAAATACAATGATCGAACTCTCAAGTTTCCTTAATATCCCGGATTGGAACCGTCCTGGTTCAGAGATGAATCCATGTTCATGGAACGGTGTTCTTTGCAGCCGGCCAGACAATGGCTCTGTGATTAGCCTCTCTGTCTCTGGCTTTGATCTCTCCAATTCTTCCTTCTTACCAGTTGTCTGCAATCTCCAGACTTTGGAATCTCTCGATGTCTCCAACAACAGTTTGAGGTTAATCCCAGATGGTTTTGTGACGAATTGCGAAAGACTACTTGGGTTTAAGCATCTGAACTTGAGCTCCAACAACTTCTCTTCTTCTCCTAGTTTCCGTGGTTTGTCCAAATTGAAGGTTCTTGATTTCTCTTACAACGTGTTGAGTGGGAGCATTCGTGATTATGGTTTTGATGGGATGGTTCAGTTGAGGAGTTTGAATCTTAGCTTCAACAGTTTAACAGGTTCTGTTCCGATCAATTTGACCAAAAGTCTTGAGAAGCTCGAGGTTTCAGATAACCATTTGAGCGGTACAATCCCCGAGGGCATCGGACATTATCCAGAACTAACGCTGATAGATCTCAGTGATAATCATCTTATTGGCTCAATCCCGAGTTCATTGGGAAACCTCTCCACGTTAGAAAGTTTAATTCTTTCCAACAATAATTTTGGCGGGCCAGTCCCAGAATCACTTTCAAGCATCCAAACTTTGCGCAGATTTGCAGCTAACCGTAACAAATTCACCGGAGTAATCCCATCAGGGATCACTAAGAACCTCGCAAACTTAGACCTCAGCTTCAACCACCTAAACGGGTCGATTCCAGGTGATCTTTTGTCACAGCTTAAACTCGTCTCTGTGGATCTGTCATCTAATCAACTTGTTGGACGGATACCACAAAGCATTTCTTCTAGCCTGGTTAGGCTGAGACTTGGAAGCAATAAGCTAACAGGGCATGTGCCCTCTGCTGCGTTTGAATCACTGCAGAACCTAACCTATCTGGAGCTGGACAACAATCGTTTATCAGGCCACATACCTTCTGCATTTGGAAACCTTGTAAGCTTGAATCTTCTGAACTTGGCTATGAACGAGTTCACCGGGATAATACCTCCTTCCTTTGGAAACCTTACCCGCCTTCAAGTGTTACAACTGCAGCAAAACAAGCTTACCGGAGAAATCCCAGATACTATCACATTGTTAATTAACCTCTTGATTCTCAACTTCAGCTGGAATTCTCTGAGTGGATCCATACCATCTTCTCTTTCGCAGCTAAAGAAGCTTTCCAACATGAACTTGCAAGGCAATCATCTGACTGGTACCATACCTGAAAACATTGGAGATCTGGAGAATCTGATAGAACTTCAGCTTGGACAAAACCGGCTAAGCGGTAGGATTCCAGTAATGCCACCAAAGTTACAGATTTCATTGAATCTCAGCTACAACATGTTTGAAGGGCCTATCCCCACTTCATTGTTTGAACTTATTAACTTGGAAGTTCTTGATCTGTCAAATAACAAACTTTCAGGCGAAATCCCTTTTTCTGGCAGTTTAATATCCCTTACGCAGCTCATACTTTCCAACAACCAACTAAGCGGAGATATGCCAAGGTTCAGCCGAAATGTTTTCGTTAATATCAGTGGAAACCCCGGGATCAAGTCAATAAATGAGAATGAAAGCCAATCTGGGAAAAGCAAACTAGTTATGGTTGTAATATTTGTTGTCCTTGGAGTTCTTGCTCTCATGGCAGGCATCACAACTGTCATCGTGCTGAAACTTTCTAGGCGCTTCAAGGGAATTAACAACATGCAGGTCGACCCAGATGAAGAAGGATCAACTGTTCTCCCCGAGGTCATTCATGGAAAGCTTCTCACTTCAAACGCTATACACAGATCAAACATCAACTTCGCCAAAACTGTCGAAGCTGCTGCGAATCCAGAAAATGCTCTGCATCAGACAATGTTCTGGAGTTACTACAGAGTAGTCATGCCCTCTGGTTCGAGTTACTTTATCAAAAGACTTAACACAAGAGACAGGCTTTTCCAGCAAGCCAGTAGCGAGCAACTAGAGCAAGAGCTAGAGATGTTGGGCAAGCTGCATCACACGAACGTAATGGTTCCACTAGCATATGTGCTCTATTCAGAAGGATGCTTGCTCATCTATGACTTTCCTCACATGCGTACCCTTTACGATGTCCTACACAACCATACCAGTGATGTGGTTGATTGGACGAGCAGGTACAGTATTGCGGTTGGAATAGCTCAGGGGATCTCTTACTTGCATGGATCCAAACCCAGCGGCCGTGATCCAATCCTTCTACCAGATCTCTCTAGTAAAAAAATTATGCTCAAGTCGCTCACTGAGCCCTTAGTAGGGGACATTGAACTGTTTAAGGTAATCGATCCTTCCAAAAGCAACAGCAGCCTCTCAGCAGTTGCAGGCACCATCGGCTACATTCCACCAGGTGAGTGCAAAATCTTTTTCGGCTTGTCTAAAAAACGTCAACTCTCTTAATCCTTCACTTTTAATCTTTCATCAGAGTATGCTTACACTATGAGGGTGACAATGGCTGGGAACGTCTACAGCTTTGGGGTGATTCTTTTGGAGTTGCTGACTGGAAGGCAAGCGGTAAGCGAAGGAAGAGAATTGGCTAAGTGGGTGCAGAGTCATTCAAGCCAACAAGAGCAGTGCAACAACATTCTTGATCTCAGAGTGAGTAAAACATCATCTGTAGCAACAAGGCAGATGCTCCGTGCCCTCAGTGTTGCTCTTGCCTGCATAAACATCTCTCCTGGGGCAAGGCCAAAGATGAAGACTGTCCTAAAGATGCTCACAAGACTCTAAGTAAAAGTGTCAGATGATAGATGTGTAAATTTTTGCTTGTTACTGTATGTATAAGCAGCATATGGAGATTTCTTTCCTCTGGCAGACACAATTATCTGCATTTCCATTTTAGAGATGCTGAGAAACAAGAAGGATCTAATGCATTCAGAGTTGTGGTTTAATATTATCAGTCCATATTAGATTCATCACAGGAAGTGGATAAATATGAAAAAGTCAGTAGCAAAATCATGTGAGAAGGCCTTTCAATGCGCCAAATGTTGCAAAGATAGCTCAAAACAAAGAAATGATATGTTCAACAGTACTCTTGAAAGGTCGACTCTATCAAAGAAATTGATTACCGCAGAAATACAAGCTCCCATGAAATCAAAATCAGAGAAGACTGGGATGCGAAAAGCAGTCATTTGGCCTAAAATGTCAGGTCCTTTGGGTCCTCAATAATGCTTGCCAATGTTTGCAAGAACTGTGCGAGATCAGCACCATAAATGACACGATGATCTGCTGCCACATTAACCTGTGGATTTGCATGCAAGTGACCAGTCATCAGTGACAAGTTCCCAGGACAACTCAAGACGTATTCATGAAGACAAAAGGAGTATAGGAACAAGGTCTAACGATGGTTGATAGTAAGATTTACCTGCATCTGGTTTTTCATGCCAATGCGTCCGTCTTTAGTAGCAACCGTTGAAGGTTGAGATGCTCCTACAGCCATAATCGCTCCCTTCATTGATCATAGACAAAAAAACTCATTGAGCTGTTATTCCTTAGCATAATTGTTAGGCTAAACAATTTAAAAACTAAAAAGCACTTACAGTTCCAGGGGGTAGAATGGCATCAAACCGATCGACGCCAAACATTCCAAGGTTAGATAGAGTGAAGGTACCTGAAGTTAACCGGAAGGAGAAAAAAAGTATCAAGTCTCAAACAATATTGACAACTGATTATGAATCTACTTAACAAACATTTCCGTTGCAAAATCTCAAACTCAAATCACTTCTATATTCTAGTATTAGGTTTACCAGTGTTGTACTCCTGAGGCTGTAGCTGCTTGGCTCGGGCCTTATCAACCAATTCTTTCCACTTTCTAGACAACGAATAAATGTCAACCTATTTACAAAAGAAAGAACAATCTGCTTATACCGGTTTTGAAGACAAAATAAAACGCAAAACCTGTTATAAAGCATATAAAAGATAAAAAAACCTTATCAGCGTTCTGAAGCACCGGAGTGATTAGACCACCATCAATAGCAACAGCAACAGCAACGTTGATGCTACTGTTATACACAAAACTGTTACCATCTCTACAGGAAGAGTTTACAACTGGATGTTTTGCCAGTGCCAGTGCAGTTGCCTTTGCTAGGAGTGCCGTCATTGTCACACCTTTCGACTTAATCTAAACCAAACAAAACAATACAATTCAAATCAATACATAAACTTACTGTTTGAACTCAGTGTGTGCTTCTGAGCTATCTATTGGCCAACATATAAACCTTGGACAAAACGAGACCCCCAAATCAGTGGTGAACGATTCTATAGGTAACAAAAGTGCAGCCCTTAAGCTACAATCTTCTTCAAATTTTCTATCATAAAGTTCAAAAAATTTCCATCCATTTGTATTATTCCCATCAACCAAATCTATTCCAGTTTCCTATCATCTCAACCAACCTAATTTTCAGAACTTACTCACCTTCTTGTAGAGAGCATCAAGAGCATCAGTAGTGATCGTATATCCAACTCTAAAAGTAGGAACCGCAAGACTCTCCACCATATTCCTACTCACAGCACCCTGCATAGTCGTAAACGGAACCACCGATCCCAGCTCCACACCAGGAGCCGCCGCTACCTCCTTAACAGCTACGGCAGCTTGAACTCCTCCTCCAGCTGAAACCGCCTCAACATCTTTAGCCACAATCCTTCCCATCGGTCCACTTCCAACCAAACCAGCCAATTCAACCTTCAATTCCTTAGCTAACTTCTTAGCATACGGAGACGCAACAATCCTCTTCCCTCCTTCAGACGCCGGATGCACCGAAGACGCAGCCACAGCCTTAACCGACACGGGAGCCGCAACCTTCTTCTCAACAGCCACAGGTGATTCATCTGCAGGAGTCGGAGGAGAAGCCGGAGGAGGAGGAGGAGGAGGCTTAGAATCACCACCACCGGAAGCTTTAGCCTTAGCATCAGCGATCTCATCCTCAGTCTCAGCTAACAAAGCAATCGCGGAACCAACGGGAGCAACACCACCTTCTTCAACCATGATTGCAGCGAGGTAACCATCGTAAAAGGTCTCAACGTCCATATCAGCTTTATCGGATTCAACAACGACAACACTCTCTCCTTTGTTGAGCTTATCGCCTTCGGATTTAACCCAAGAGACGATTTTGCCTTCGGTCATCGTGGAACTTAGTGCAGGCATGAAGATTTCTCGGATCTTTGCTTGGATTGGGATGGTCCGGGGATTTACCCGGAAACCCGGAACGGATGATCGTGTTTTTGTGGGGAGAGACACGGAGGGTAAGAATGGTGTTTGGAGAAGACGAGACATTTTTTTTGCCAATTTCGTTAATCACAATGCCAGAGAGAGAGAAATGGGATTTAAGGAGTGAGAGAGGAGAGAGAGGAGGTTCCCTCGGAGTTATCGAAGAGAGCAGGCGGAGTGAGTTGCCAACTAATTTACCGGTGACGATCACTGGTGCCACTCTACTGGTGTGATACACGCGCGTTTTGTTGTTGGGCTTTTCGTGAAGGCCCAATAGATAACTATTGCGCTTTTCACCCTTATTTATAGCTTTTTTTACCCACGGTTTCACTTGCTTTTGTATTTCCCTTTATTATAATGAGAAAATATATTAACTTCAGTAGGAGTTCTCTCTCATTGGTTCTAATTGAAAGTTTTTAGATTAAGCAATCAAGAAATACTATTATGAGACAAAGAAACTACTTGTGAGTTTTATAATGTCAAAACAATCTCTGAGGACAATGAGGATCACTCAATGTCTAAGAAGAAGCTCGCAACTGTGACAATCATACGTTTCACCTTCATGGTCGTTGAAGTAGTCGGTGTAAATAAAGCGCATACACTACAAAAAATATGTCTATTCTTAGCACACGAAAAACGTTATTATATTGTTTCGATAGAAGTTTCGTAGACACTGTCTTTGCCGATGCCATCTTAGAGGGGCACATACAATAGCATTTTCTCCCTATGCTATTAATTATCTTTTTATAATAGTGTTATTTTATCGGCATATTAAAATTATTAGTAACGAATTTTATTTGCCATATTATAATTAATAGTAGCAAAAATTTTAAACTATGGTTTTGTTAATACTAGCTTGTTGCAATAATATACTTTCTGCTAGCACAATTTTTTTTTAATTTGATTTAATAAAATATAAAATTTATTAAAAAATTATCCAAAACATACATTATTGTACCATATTTTGGACTAAAACGAGTCATCAAGCAAAGCCTTATACCAATTATTTACTACATATTATATAACATCTAAACAAGTTTATAAGAGACACTAAAACCTTGGAACTCCTACTTTCTTCTCCTTCCCCTTCTTGAAGTCCTCCTCAAAGTCTCCAGCTTTAGTACACCCATTCTTATTCAAGACTTGTCTTCTTTTGGTCCCCACTCATGCATTTTCGGATTTTAATCTCTCTGCCCCCTTTTGCTCCAATTACATTCTATTTAGCCCCTCATAATAAAAAAACATATTTAAATATTTATTTTTATTTAGATAATCAGTAAAAGACTAATAAATTTAAGGTTTCTTTCATATTTACTAACCCAACCTAATTTTGGTTCTATATATGGATATCCATATCAATTTCGGATCTTAAATCCCCAAATCCATAACAAAACCCTAATTTCTTTATTATCTTTTTTTCTTCTCGTGTTTCTTCTTCTCCGACTCGAGTCGACAGTTACAGAGGAGGATCAATCTCGTTTCATCTTATTTTTCTCTTCTTCTCTCGATACTCTTTAGTCTTCTTCTTCTCTTTTTTGCCGTTTGTTTCTCTCAATCCCCTTTCTTCTTCTCTATGGAGGAATCCGCCGTGAGAAATCAAAATTAGTCGTGAGAAATCGGAATTTGTCGTTTCCTCTTAGATGTCGATCATTGTAAGCTATTCTCTTTATTTCTTTCCTTTGATCCCTAATTTGACTAATTGTTGGGTTTAGTTCTCTGAATTATGTGAATAGGATTTGAATTTTGTGAGTTCTGAGTTTGGGAAGTGTGTTTGTGAAATGATTTCGTGAAATGTGTTAAAAACACATTTCATTGCTTATAATTATGTAGATAGATAATGAGTTTATGTGAGGTTGTGTTCGGATTGAGTGTATGGCACATGGCTAGGCACAAAAATAATAAGGTTATGGCAATGTGGATGCTTTTATTATGGACTACTCGTACAAAGAAACGTAAAGTCTGCTGGTTCGTAGTGAATGGTGTACCGATACGCTATTCAATGAGAGAACATGCTCTCATCACTGGTTTTGATTGCCATGACTACGATTTAAGATTTAATTAGAAGGAATATGGAAAATTTGAATTTGTGGAAAAGGTTTTTGGGTCTAGAAATGTTATAGTGAAGGATGTGGAAAAGAAGCTAGATTCAATGAAGGATAAATGCAATGGAGATCGCTTGCAAGTGGCTGTCCTTTTATTCTTAGCCAATGTAATAAGAGGAAAGAAAAAGTATAATAGCATATCCTTTCATTCTGAAAATAGTGAACGATTTGAAAGCGGTAGAAACATTTCCATGCGGACGGATGACTTTTGAAGACAATATCAAAACAATATATCATGAGATGAAGCATTGCAATGGCAAAGTGCTAGATCAAATTGTATTCCCAGGGTTCATAATTCCTCTTGAGGTAAAAGATAAGGACTAATTAATAAGTCTATTTATTTTCTATGATTTTAAGATATTTGATAGTGTAACCTATTTTATAGGTTTTGGCGTTTGAGTGCATTCTCCAGCTGTCCAGAGAATATCAAGAAGTGGTAGTAGGAGCTAGATATGACTGTCCATTGACGTGCAAGAAAAAACTCAAAGATTCTTTAATAAAAGGTTATCCACTTGAAAAAATAAACGAAAAATTTGGGACAGATAATGTAAGATGTTGGTACCATTAGTAGATTAGCAAAAATTTATAAGATCTTTATTTTAATCTCTGTTTTATTGTACTTTACAGGACATCATAAGTATCTTAGAACCATTGGAGGTTGAGCAAGATCTTTTGCATCGCATCATGGAACAACATGAAGATGATGATTTTATGGACCCAATTGCTGATGAATGGAACAAGCGCCTCGATGTAGAGAAGAAGAAGATTTGGTGGGAAAATATTTATAAGTTAGATATTGCTTCTCGAGGATTTGGAGAGGCAAATGTTCCACTAGTCGAACATTTGGAGGAGCAACAACAAGAAAACCTGTCAGCAGCTGAACATATGGAGGGGCACCAACAACAAAGAAATCTGACTAGTTTGAAGGAACTTGAGGAGAGGTTGATGAAAGTCATGGAAAATGGATTCATAGAAGTTAATCAGAAGATAGATAAAAAGATAGATGGATTTGATAGGAGGCTCAAAAATATTGAAAGTTTGGGAATGAATTTCCAGTATAGAGACAATCTTGGGTTATTTAAAATATGTTTTTTGACTATTATTCTGGTACAACTGAGTAAAATTAAGTACAACTACGCATTTTGTTTTTGTCCTTTTGCGCCGTCAAAGAACCTCACATGTATAAAAATTAATTGTTTGCGCCGTCAAAAATTCATATAGTTGTCCAGTTGTACACAGTTGTGCTAAAATGAACATAGTTGTTTTTTGTTCTAAAAAACACAAAAATTAGTTGTTCTTCACTCTAGATCATTTTTTCTAGTTTTATTTATGGTATTACATAATTAGAATAGATTTCCTATGTCATCTTGTATATAAATATTTGAAATCACCATGATTTCTTGAATCTCATAATTTGAGGTTCTTATATACAAAGTAACTTTAAAATACTAAGGTTGTTTATTGAAGAATTTGGATTTCTATGATTTAGATTTGTTATTTACATGTGAAGTGGATCTCTATGTTAAAATTTTGTGGTTGTTACATACCAAGTAACCTTAAAAGACCAGATTTTTATATTTTGGTTCTAAGTTTTCTAATTTAATTAAATTCTGCAAATTAAGCAAGGTAATAGACTATAGTTGTATCGGTTGTACATAGTTGTACCAAAACAGAACAACTCAAAAATTGTAAAAATATGACAAGGAAATTAACAATAGTTGTACCTGTTAAACTCAGTTGTACGAAACAAAACATATAAGTTTCACATACACCATCAATCACAAACACAAACACCATCATTTCTAAAATCATCACAATAAAAGCAATCAGGAATCAATTTTGGTCACCATCATTGTCAAACCACTCACATGTACCACTCGGCTTCTTTGGCTTCTTTTAACTTCTTCTTACCTCCGTTTCCTCTATGTTCTCCAACAGATGCGTACTTTTTTCTTGTCTTCTTCCTTGTTTAACATCATAATCCAGAGGCAATACTAACATTTTCATCATCTCCTTGGGAACAATCCATTGACAACTATGGGGAACCGGATAAATCGTCCTCGAATACGCCAAAACCCAAAGCTCAATCCAATAATATTTTGAGCACAAGTCATATAACTGCATCTCAGGATCTGCTTCCTTCTTTTCTTCTCTTGCAACTGCTATTGAATGCACACATGGATATTTGTCTATATCAAAACGTTTACAGCTGCAAGTTTTGCTTCTCAAATTAACCAAATATTGTAGACCATCACGTCCTATCACACTATATTCAAGTCGGTAACTGTTTAGCTCTTTCACCACCAGCAATTTTGCTTCCTTACATGTTTTGTGAAGTTCATTCTCCACAAAAGGAACCAGCTTATGTGCAGTTGATATTTCTGCAGAAGATTTTCTATGTTTGGCAAACCACTCAATCATTTTCTCGATAATAGCATCTATCATATGTAATAATGAGTAGTTCCTTGCATTTTCTAAAACACCATTAATCGATTCAACAGCATTGCTTGTGTCTAGGCTGTATTTATCACCACGAAAATAACATCTAGCCCATTGCTTTATCTCCGTGTGCTCATCTAGATACAAACATGCCGAAGGATATGTTGACGAATAATCACCATAAAGTTGTAAGAACTCTGCCTCTGTATAAGCCCAAGCACATTGCCTGAACTTTTTTGGCACATATTGCTTTGTTTACTCCAAAAACTTTTCCTTTCATATTCTGAGACAAATGGTAGATACAATGCCCATGGTGAAACAATGGATAGAGCATTGTTATTGCCCTGATGGGACTGAAGCTTCTGTCATATATAAACACAATTTCAGGTCCATGGTATAGCGATTTGAGCTTCTCGAGAAACCAAAACCAACTTTCATTATTCTCACCATCCACTACACCAAAAGCAACTTTCAAGTCCATGGTGATGATTGGGATCTTGAGCTGTAGCAACAATCAGCACTCCACCATATGCAGTCTTAAGGTGGGTTCCATCCAAAATGATCACTTTTCTCATGACTCGGAAGCCTTCAATTGAAACTCCTAGTGCTGAAACAACCCGACCCATTTTTTTTAATAATAAAAATCTAATTAAATATCCCATAATATTTAATTACAACCCAAACTATAAACCAACATCTACAACTCCAATTAACATAAAACCAAGCATCCACATGCACAGCGGAAACATATAAACCTAACTAACATAACCACAACACTATAATTGAGATCCTAGATCATCCTCATCCTCATCGCCATAATTTTACGTGAAACAACCCGACCCGTTTTTTTTTTTTAATGATAATAACAATTACAATATATAATTAAGCATCTCATACTACTTAATTAAACCGACCTAAACCACAATACAATATTAAACCAGAAATAACCAATACACACAGCGAAAACATACCAATAATACAAAACCGATATAAAATCAATACATTAATATTCCTAACCATTCTATCCAACAACCAAACATGCTTCTAACCAAGGTTGCAACATAAACAACATAACTAACAACACACAAACGAGACCCTAGATCATCCTCTTCCTCATCGCCCTGATTCCACGTCACAACCTGCACACCATAAACAACAATTGAGATGCGTAAGTATTATCATAAATACTTAGTGAGGCAATCCTCCCATCTATTGGGCTATACACACAAGCAACTGATATCCAATGTTTAAAAAATAACAAAAACACAACCAACCAGGAAACCACACACAACACACAAGTTGGTGTCGACCGACACCAAAGTGGTGTCGATCGACACTAGGCCCAAAATCGTGTCGACCGACACCCACTTGGTGTCGATCGACACCGACCCCGCATATACGTTCTGCTCGAAGCTGATCAACGAATCTCCATTTCCAATCATCTCCAATCCGTCCTAAACTCACCCAAAAGCTTCAGGAACTTATAAGAACCATAACACAACCTCCACAAGCAAGAAAAACACCACAAAACACAACAAATCAACCAAACAAAGGATTCTTAGACTTAGATAAGCCATGGTCATGCACTCACCTCTTTTGCAGGAAGTTTCTGACCCAAACTGACGAATCCAACACCCTAGAAGGCTTCCCCTTCGTCCCTAGCACCAGATCTCCACTCTACAGAAACAGATCTCACCAATCTAGCTTAGAATCTCCAAAATCCCTCAAGAACACTCTCTCTTCTCTCTTTTCTCTTTAGAAACGGCCAAGACAATTCTTTCCACGACCTAGGTCGAGTTTCCTCTATAAATACGTCGGTTTGAAACTTCAATGGAACCAGACCGAACCAAAACGATGAATTAAAATAATCTGGTCGAAACAAAATTGATGGTGTCGATCGACACTCCTCTTGGTGTCGATTGACACCCCTTCCCCAAATCCCCAATTTGGTTCGCGGGTGTTACAATTCTCCCCCTCTAATAAAAGATTCGTCCTCGAATCTGAACACACTGCCACTCAACCGCAAAACTCATCAAACCACCATCACAACGGTTCGCACCATCCAACCATCCGGTCTACTGCAACCAGGACACTAATGGTCCACATAATCTTGACCCCACTGGTCAGTAAAGTCCTGACCCCATTGGTCAATCCAAACCATACTCTCCCAATCATCACCACTCTGCCCCCCCCCCCCCGACCAGCATACACCTGACCCTCCCGGTCAACACACAGAAACCCTGAGATTAAACCCCCCATCAACACCGAGATCCGCATCCGATCTTAACCGGACACCTGACATTGAACACCCATCGATCTCATAAATCCACATCCGGTTACCATGCTTATCCCCACGTCCTTGACACTTTTGCCACCAATTCATCTGCTCTTAGGTTGCAACCTTCAAGTCATACCGATCACACTCTCAGACCCCCCGTCTTCTTGCCATACCGTCTCACCCTCGGGCGTCACCTTCGAGATCTCGATACCAGGAGAACCCCCATCTCCTCTGCCACTCTCAGGACCATAGTCCCTCGAGCTATCGGTATCTAGGGAACCCCCCGTCCCCTTAAGAGAACCCCAAGATCCGCATCCGATCTTAACCGGACACCTGAGATTAAACACCCATCAATCTCATAAATCCACATCCGGTTACCATGCTTATCCCCACGTCCTTGACACTTTTGCCACCAATTCATCTGCTCTTAGGTTGCAACCTTCAAGCAATACCGATCACACTCTCAGACCCCCCCGTCTTCTTGCCATACCGTCTCACCCTCGGGTCGTCACCTTCGAGATCTCGATACCAGGAGAACGCCATCTCCTCTGCCACTATCAGGACCGCAGTCCCTCGAGCTATCGGTATCTAGGGAACCCCCGTCCCCTTAGGAGAACCCCCATCTCCTCTGCCACTCTCAGGACCGCAGTCCCTCGAGCTATCGGTATCTAGGGAACCCCGTCCTCTTAGGAGAACCCCGAGATCCGCATCCGATCTTAACCGGACACCTAAGATTGAACACCCATCAATCTCAAAAATCCACATCCGGTTACCATGCTTATCCCCACATCCTTGACACTTTTGCCACCAATTCATATGCTCTTAGGTTGCAACCTTCAAGCCATACTGATCACACTCTCAGACCCCCGTCTTCTTGCCATACCGTCTCACCCTCGGGTCATCACCTTCAAGATCTCGATAACAGGAGAACCCCCATCTCCTCTGCCACTCTCAGGACCGCAGTCCCTCGAGCTATCGGTATCTAGGGAACCCCCCGTCCCCTTAGGAGAACCCCCATCTCCTCATGAGTTGTTTAGGACCCCCCCCCCCCCCCCGCCCTTATTCTCTCCCACCCCCGTGATCCGCGTAGAACATCTCGATGTCCTACTAATACGATATTCTCTCCCAGAATATCATCACTACCATGGCCACCCCTAGGCCTCACTTTAAACATCCCAAACACTTCGGTGTTTACAAACACCCTCTCCAAAAATAGACAAGTTCTAACTAGTCATAGAACTTTCTGTTTGTTTGCAAACACACTTTCCATAAATAAGCAAGCTTTAACTATCCATAAAACTTCCTATTTTTAGAACCCGCATATTCTCTTAACATTGTGACATCACCAATCAAAACAAAATCCTTGAGAATTGATCATCTCATCTGCGACCACTCTGCAGGTCAACCTCTAAGCATTCCCGCCACTCCGGCATTTCACATCCCCTTTCTAAAAATAGACAAGTCCTAACTATTCATTGAACTTTCTATTTTTTGAAACTTTCTATTTATGGCAACTTTTTATTTATAGAACTCCCGAGTGATTTCCTTTTCCACAAAATCCACAAATTCCAAAAACCAAATTACTCCATTTTATTAAATCCTCAAGTGAAATAAATGTTTATGAATCTAAACTAAAATACATAGCTGAAAAAAGAAGAAACAAAAGCCAACTAAACTCCGGGTTGAGCACCCGGTCCTCCCTTCGGTTGTGTCGCACCCTCCATCATCTGCCTCCAGCTAGATGTGCCCCTCCTCCCCACAATGGTAACACGATCGACGATATTCCTGTGGATCACCTTTCTTGGGACAGTCTGCCAACCTGTAGTTCTTGCTTCCACATCTAAAGCACCCTCGCCCACCTTGCTGCATACCTGACGTGTCTTCGCGCTTCCTCTTATGCATTTGCTCCGACTTGTTACCCTTGCTCGGATTGTTCTGCTCCAAAGTCTCCTCCGTCTGAACCGCTGGACTGACCACTACTACCTATGACCTCAAGTCATCCTCTATCTATGCTACAATCTCCACTAGCTCCGCCCTCGTAGCGTAACTCCTCCCTCTGCAGTGGACTCTCAAGTCCTCATGAAGCGCCCTCATGAACCTCCTGATCTTAGCCACCTCGGACTCCATCGCCCGACCCCCATAAGAAAGGAGTCGACTGAACTCTAAGTCCAGCTCCCGCACTCACCGAGTCCCCTTAGATAGCTGAAGAAACTGCACCTCCAATCGGTCTAATGCCTCTCTCGGAAAATACTTACGGTTGAACTCCTCCACAAAGTCAGCCCAAGTCATCTCCCTCTGCACTCTCCTAGCAGCCACTGATCTCCACCACACCTGAGCATCACCAACCAAATTGTGGACCCCTATGTCCACCCAAAACTCCTTAGGACATCTCAAAGTCTGGAAGTTACGTTCCACACTCGTCCTCCACGCATCTGCAGCAGTAGGATCTGTACCACCTGAAAACCGCGCAATATCAATGTTATGCATCTCCTTCAGCATAGAAAAATAACGAGCATGAGCTCTCACATCCGTAGCAACTGGCTGCTGGTCCTCCGCCACCACTGGTGGCACTACCTGAGCCTGAGCCGGACCCACTCCTGGTATCTGCTCTAACAGCTGTGTCAACAAGCCCGCCAGGTCCACACCTCCTACAGGCGCTCCACCTGCTGGGATTCCCACACCCGGAACCCAAGCACCACCGGCCACTCGAGCACCGACACCGCGCATACCGACCCCCTCGGCACCTATGGTCCTATTAGTACCACTACCGGCCACACTCATGGACCCCTCCTGGAGGTCCTGTGACTCGCCAACACCCTCAGCTGTCACAATCTGCTCAACGGACTCACTCACTGCTGGGATTCTGCCCCTATCACGACCACGACCACGACCGCGTCCCCGACCACGTCCACGTCCACGAACAGCAACCGCTCCACCCTTAACCATTTGCACTACCCAGAACAGAAAGCTAAGCACACAATACAAAAGCTTACACAAACACACATCTTACCGTGGAATCTCATTGAAGGCTCGAAGAGGATAATACTAGGACTCCATACCACAAACAAATTGACTAACTACTCATAATCAATTTCATCACACAACATCATACATCAAGCAACAGGAAAATAATTCAACCAATTAAATTCCCTAACTGCTCTAACCATCCACTTAACCATCCTAGAACCGTAATGGCTCTGATACCAAACTGAAACAACACGACCCGTTTTTTTTTTTTTAAATAATAATAACAATTACAATATATAATTAAGCATCCCATACTACTTAATTAAACTGACCTAAACCACAATACAACATTAAACCTGCAATAACCCATACACACAGCAGAAACATACCAATAATACAAAACCGATATAACATCAATACAATAATATTCCTAACCATTCTATCCAACAACCAAACATGCTTCTAACCAAGGTTCCAACATAAACAACATAACCAACAACACACAAACGAGACCCTAGATTATCCTCTTCCTCATCGCCCTGATTCCACGTCACAACCTGCACACCATAAACAACAATTGAGATGCGTAAGTATTATCATAAATACTTAGTGAGGCAATCCTCCCATCTACTGGGCTATACACACAAGTTGCTAAGATCCAATGTTTAAAAAACAACAAATAAACACAACCAACCAGGCAACCACACGCAACACACAAGTTGGTGTCGACCGACACCAAAGTGGTGTCGATCAACACTAGGCCCAGAATGGTGTCGATCAACACTAGGCCCAGAATGGTGTCGATCGATACTGACCCCACAGATACATTATGCTCGAAGCCGATCAACGAATCTTCGTTTGCAATCATCTCCAATCCGTCCCAAACTCACCCAAAAGCTTCAGGAACCTATAAGAACCATAACACATCCTCCACAAGCAAGAACAACACCACAAACACACAACAAATCAAGAAAACAAAGGATTCTCAGACTTAGATAATCCATGGTCATGCACTCACCTCTTTTGCAGGAAGTTTCTGATCCAAACTGACGAATCCAGCACCCTAGAAGGCTTCCCCTTCGTCCCTAGCACCAGATCTCCACTCCATAGGAACAGATCTCACCAATCTAGCTTAGAATCTCCAAAATCCCTCAAGAACACTCTCGCTCCTCTCTTTTCTCTTTAGAAATGGCCAAGACAATTCTTTCCACGACCTAGGTCGAGTTTCCTCTATGTATACGTCGGTTTGACACTTCAATTGAACCAGATCGAACCAAAACGATGAATTAAAATAATCTGGTCGAAACAAAATTGATGGTGTCGATCGACACTCCACTTGATGTCGATTGACACCCCTTACCCAAATCCCCAATTTGGTTCGCAGGTGTTACACCACGCTACACATTCATTACCTGCACCACAAACACAATGAGATGCATGAGTATTACCAGAAATACCCAGTGAGGCGATCCTCCCATATACAAGCTATACACACAAGCAAATCAAGAGTACAAACAAAAACAAAACATAACAAACCATTCATTGAACAGGTCACCCAATAACACATTCACCACACCTACATATCACCACACAAAACAAGTCATACAACCCAATCGCTCAGATAAGCTCATGGTCACGCACTCACCTTAACAAGTGATTCATGAAAATAACTTCAGCCAAAATAGAAGCTCTCCAATATCGAAGAACAACCAAACTCGCTCCTACAACCAATCACAACAACAAACAAACATTGAAAACAAACTGCCAGAAAAATCAGTAAAGAACAACCTCACAAGTGAAAGCACGAAATCAAAACGAACCGTTAACTTTCCAATCCCTACGGTGTAAAGCAAGCTATAGATATCCAGAAGCTTCCCACAAAATTTCAGTACGATCAGATTTCAGATGAAACCGAAATCGATCCCGAAACACTCGCTGGTCTCAATCAGCGATTGAGAAAAAACGCCCCACGAAACTGCTGATATTTCTTAGAATATTAACTCAAATTCACTTCTGTAAAAAGGATAGTGTACGAAAATTTCTTAGCTACAACCCTACAAAAAATCAATACCTTTCGAAATGATTTGAACAGTCGGATCCTCCTTCTCCCAACCCTGATGATTCTGTTCCTTCTCTTTTTCTCTAAAACACAGCTTTGTTGATCTCTTTCTCCTTCTCCTTCACACCAAATGGACCAAAGCTCTCTCTCTTTTCTGATAAAAATGTCGACAAAAGCACAATAGGAGAGAAGAGGCGTGACTTTTAGAGGGAGATTAGGGGTTTTTGGTTTAATTAGATTAAACCAAAATTTAATTAATTAAACCAAAATTATTTAAAATCAACTCCTTTGATTTATTCAACACAAACCAAAATATAATTCCGGAACACGGATGTTACAAGTGCGAAGAACAAGTACTTAAACTTCTGTTCCTCATCCACTTCCACATATGAAACTGTGTCATGATTCATCTTTTCTAACATGAACATATACAAATACATAAGCCTAAAACCTTCCTCTGGGGTACCTCGAACATCATCTGCAGCTTTTTTTTTTCCTCTCCGTGCGGTAGAGTATGACACCTGCACACCAAATCTTCCTGGAACCAAGTCAATGAGAGCTTTTGGAGTTGGTGTGGCAATTTTACCCGGATAATCTGCAGCCAAAAAAGAAGCAACCATATTTGGTGTACATTTCCTTCTGATTCGCCATGTACTTGTTGTTGACCGAGAGCATGTATGAATATTTCTATGAGTTCGTATAGAGAAACGCTTAGACTTATCACTCCTTGCAGCTCTTACATACCAGTTGCAACCATTCTGTGCTTCAGAATATTTTACCACATATCTCAACGACTCCGACTTTTTTACAACAGACTTAAAACAATTCTTATGTCCAGCCTTTTCAATTAAACTTTGTATTGCTTCTTTGCTTCCAAATTTCTGGCCTATCGTAATATCAAAACCATCTTCCCATAAAAGAGGTCCAGACTTTTTTCCTTCTACATCTCTATCTTCATTCTCGACCACCACCAGATTTTGTAGTGATGGTTCTCTTACGTACATATCTTCGATACCACCACCACCACTATCATTTGTTCCACCAACTAGAGAAATATCTTTATTCGCTCCATCAATTAGAGCAATCTCTTTATTCACTCCACCACCATCATTCACTCCACCAATTAGAGCAATTTATTTATTATTTGGAACATTTCCTGTTACCAAATCCTTTATCAGAACTTGATAAAACCACTCATTTTTATTGATCCCCTGATTTTGTTCTTCTTTATTGGTAAATTCGACATGTAAAACACTTCTAAACCCTTCTTTAGACACATCCTTTAAATAACACACAACATCTTCATCATCTCGAATATAATTTGGTATTCCCTATAGTTTGGGAATAAGAAGCGAAACTAACTAACTCTCAGATTTTTCATAGCCTCATCTACCCTTATCTTGCTGCATATCTTCTCAACCAACTTAGCATATGCTACATCACTAGATGATGTCTCCATCGAACATCTTCTCCGATACTTGAATAGTATCCATCATAAAGAAAGCGTATGACTGAAGTCTTTGGCATTGTCACCTGAAAAAGAAAGAGAAAGAAAACAGTCAATTTCCATTTTTTAGTAGCAGTTCATAAACAATGTTGTACCTATTTTTCTCAGTTGCACCAAATTTTTGGATCTTTAATTTCTTACATAGTTGTACCCAATTGTCTCAGTTGTCTCAGATCTGAAATCCCCAAATTTTTTTACAAAATCCGGCATTCAAGCTCAAATTCAACCTTTCTCAATCATAATAACCAACGCAAGACCTTAATCCACTAAGAAACAAGTCTACTAACCTTAATAAGCATAAAGACCAAATAAATTTACAAATCTACAATTTTTCCAATCATTCCAATTGAGATTCCACTACAATTAGTCACATTGCTAATCTAGAGAATAAGAGAGATTAAAACTACCTTGAAGTGAGTGTTAATGGTGGATAAAGAAGAAGAAGAGAGGGAGGAGGATTAAAAATCGTAAGAATGAGAGAAGAGCTCAAAATCAGACCGTTTTATTTCAATTTTGGCAAATGAGAGAGGAGAGAGAGTTTTTATTATTGGTTATTTTATTTTTTATTTTTATTTTGAAATTTAAATTTATAATATAATATAAGAAGGGTTGAGTGGGATTTTGATAATATTAGAAAAGATAGGGGTAGTGAGAATAAGTAGGCGCTGAAACTAGATATTTTCCAATGTCAAAAATATATATTTGAATAACAGTAGATATTGAAAAATAACAACTCAACCAAATTAGCTTAAGGCAATGAGATAGTGAGTCGTGACATTGAAAAATCGAAAGTAGAAATAAAGACCTGAACTTCGAGCTCCATAAGTGAAAGCTCACTTCTGATGTTAATTATCCCATCTTCACGTTCTTCTGTAAAAAAAATCAGTAGTCAACAAACAAGTAAGGAACTCGTTTGTATACAATGTGTTCCCAAGAAGACATAACATTTTTTAAACAGAAGGAGTATCAACATTTCAAGATTTTTGGGGTCGTCTTACTTAGCCACGTCTCTTCAAGATTTCTGGGGTCGTCGTACTTAGCCACGTCTCTTCAAGATTTCTGGGGTCGTCGTACTTAGCCACGTCTCTTCAAGCAGTCGCCGTTGGAACCTCATGGTCTAGGCTATTTACCGGCCATGCATCTTTTCTGGTGTGTTCAGTATGCCAGCACCAAATGGGGTCCACCAATTGGGCAAGGTTCATAGGGTGTTTCACGACATTCGTCCTCTCTGGTTTAGTTCACGAGCTTGTATACTTCTACATAAACTGTGAGTTGCCTACATGGGAAGGTACTTGGTTCTTTGTATTACATGGGGTCTGCACAGCAGTGGAAATAGCGGTGAAGAGGAAGATGTGATGGCTGTTGAGTCTGATGGTGTCACGGTTGATCACACTTGTTTTCTTGGTTGTGACAGGTGATTTGTTGTTCTTTCGTCAGATTCAAAGGAGCAACATGTTGGAGAGACGTGCCAATGAAGCCTCCCTATTCATTGATTTTCAGTTAAAACGGAAGGTTTTTAATTTTCAGTTATAATCACCAAAAAGTGGAATGTCATTTTCTTATATCAACACATATCTCTTACTAGAAAGTAGTCAACGCCATGCATAGTTTATGTATGCATTATTAACTTGAAATATAAAATGAAGTTTCTATTCAATTATATATGAAATGTACAGATAAAATTGTTAATATATGTCTTAAAAAATAATATTCATAATACTACGGTTCAACTAAAATTTATAATTTATATATGTTATATAGTGTTTAATAGAAGGATCATGAAAAGAAAGAAAATTAAGGTACATATTACTAAATATTTTTGATTACAATATATTGTTGAAATTATTTAAACAGTATGTTACTATATAGTAAAAAGACCATTACTTATAGCAAAATCAACTATATATATGGTATTTTTGTTAAATACTTAAGATAAATTATCTTTTTTTATATATTTTTTTTAGAAAATAAAAAACTGATAAGTAGTCTAGAAAGAAAAATGTAAGTTCTTACTTAATTATTTTGATAGATAATTTTATGTTGTCATATATATTAATTTTATTGTCATCATCTAAAAGTGATAGTTAACAAAAAATAGTTTTATATATGATAAGTCAATTTTAAAATAATTTATTAAAACGATATCACAAAACAAATATCGTATACTATAAGTTTAACCAGTTTTTATAAAAAAATCATGAAAAGAAAAGTGTGTGAAATTTAACATATGTTTTATTTTCTATAAATTGTCTCCATTTCTAATCGTTGTGAAAAATATAATATTATTGTGGTTGTTGTTTGAAAATGATCAAAGATTTGTCTTTCTATCCAAAACAAGAATCCAAGAAAAAGTTACATTGAAGGGAAACAAAATACAAAAAAATCAAAAGGTACCGGTGGTTATTTAAGAGACGATGACTTTGCTTGAACTGACTTTCCAAAAAGTGGTATAGTTAATTAATGGTTAATTTTAAAAATATAGTCAAAGTTTTTAATATTTATTTACCTCTTATCTTGGTTTGATTTGGTTGCGGATGTTAGGCGTAGTTAACACCATAATAAAAGACTTGAGTGCACGCCTTGTGCAAGCTCTTCTAAACATTGGACGTCCAATCAACCAACATGTGCTGATTTATGTTGACGAACAGATCAATCACATCAAGCTTGATAAATCAGACCACTTCGGACTTGCCAATCTTAAAATTGCTATTAATCACATTACTAAAAAATAAATCTTAGAAGCAGCCGGCAACGGGAACAAAATCTCAAGAGGTACAAGGATTATGTGTTTATGATGTGATTGGTGTCTTATTTCATTTTTCTTTTCCAAAAATACCTCTACTAATTTAATATTTCAAAAAGTTTTTTATAAATATAAAAATCTATTTTTAAGGGTATAGAATTTACTTTTGTAGTTCTCTCAATTCAACGTTCTTTCTCCTCCATCAGATATAATCATATTAATGTGAGTTTTTGTAGTATTTGTTAACATATGTTAAATTTTGGTTTTGATTCCACAGAAAAATTCCAAACAAATGTTAGAAGATCTACACGTATGTATCCAATTTATGCAATACAAGAACACAATTTAGATGTACTATCTTGTTTATAGTACAATTGTGTTCTTGTATAAATGGTAGGAAACAAGATATATAAATGCAACGATACAATAAACTTGCAGAATTTAATTCTAGTAGTCCATCTCTCCCTCTGCACCATACAACATAATATAATTAGGATCTAGGTTATCTTCTATGTGTACTATATATTAAATTAAATTCTACCAACCATAATTTAATAAAATTCCCTACTTTTGGCCAATTAAAAGAAAGAAAGGAAAGCTAAAAGGTCTCAAATATGCTACATGATGAGTACGTAGACATAAAATGAAACATCACCAGAAATTTAAGAAAATAGGTAGAAAACATAAGCTTAAAGAATGCGCCTTAAAAGAGCTTGTTACCCTAGTTTGTATTGACCCCGGCAACCCAGGTTGATGTGCAAGAATCATACATAACTACTTAAGAGAATCACAGCAAAACGAACGTAACCGGATACCTTTTCAAAGACATAATAAGTAGACTTTCGCATTTCTGATCGGGGACATGCATGCCTAAGATAACTTTAGAAGTGATATCTCCTATGAGCTAACCGCCTATCCAACTTGTTTGTGTTGGACATCCATGCCTAAGATCAGTTCTAGTTTGTGTTGTCACAAGTTCTAATAATCATGAAGAAGCTAGTTAGTACGTTTTTTTTTCTTTCTTTTTGCTAAGTGAGTAAATATCACATAAAATGAATAAAGTTAGGAATATACTAACTAGCTTTAGTTCCTTGGCAAAAAAAGAAATAAAAAAACAAGGAAGTAAAATTTTCTATTCAGGAGTGAATCTTCAAAAAAGAGCCAGCAGCCGATTAATTAATTTTTGCGGAACATTTTTCAGTGCCTTCTCGCCATAATGAAATTTATCATTTCACGGTCAATAGTCTTGAAGATGGAAGCCGAAAGTTATCTACTTTGGATTTATAGTGTTGTGACTGTTGTCACAAGTTTTGATAAGACGTTAGTATGTATTTATAAAGTTTACAAATTCAAGTCTTTTTGTAAAATGGTACCCAAGTAGCCAATCTTCTAAATTAATTTTGTGTTTCATATTCCTTTCAAATTCAATGGAGTGAGAAGCAGATAATTAGCAATTGTGAAATAGGAAGAACGTACAACCAAAGCTGTTTCGTTGTTCGAATATATATTTTCGATTATATCGTGTAGCTGTAATTAAGAAGCACATGCCTTAATTTACTCTCATTTTTTTTGTTTTGTTATACAAGGCAAAATTCAGCCAACACTAACACAAAAAGAGATTTGAGAGATGGAGGAAGAACTCAAGAACTTCATCCTTTGTTCAAAAAAAAAAAAAAAAAAAAGAACTTCATCCTAGTTTGGATTTCTGCAATGATCTCAGTATCATACTGTTACTACATCTCAGCCAATATCAAAACTGGTGTTCTTCGATTATTCTCTTTTCTTCCCATATGTGCTCTTTTTTTGTTCTTCCTTCGTTCTTCTTGTCTGTGCATTTCTCTAGCTCTACAGCATTTTACCTCTCCGAGATGGCCAGTTTAAAGCTCATCATGTTTGCATTTGATCAACGACCTTTTTTCCCAGTTGCTCCTAATCTCATCAAATTTGTTTGCTTCACTTGCTTCCCCATCAAACTTCAGCAAAACCCTAAATCTCAGCCATTTCTAAACCATTTCCACAAACAAGCTTATGCCATTAAAATCATGATATTTGGTGTTGTGTTACATGTCTACAAGTACAGTGATTTTCTTCCTCAGAATGTGCTATGGGTATATGTTTCCTGCACCTATACGTGGAGCTTGAGATTCTCTCTTAGATCCCCTTGGGTGTGATCTCGAGCCACAATTCAACAAACCATACTTAGCCACCTCTCTTCAAGACTTTTGGGGTCGCCGTTGGAATATCATGGCCTCGGCTATCCTCCGGTCAGGCGTCTACAATCCTGTGCGGTGCGCTTGCCATCCCGTAATGAATTCCGATTCTTGGGGTATTTGGTAACGTTCCTTGTCTCTGGTCTGTTTCATAAACTTGTATACTTCTATATAACCCGTGAGACTCCTACATGGGAGGTCACTTTGTTCTTTGTGTTAAATGGGGTTTGCACGGGTACAGAGGTGGCTGTGAAGAGGACAGCGCTTTTACGGCGGTGGTGGCCAGTGAGGTTGTCTGTTTCATGGCTTCTCACGATGGGCTTTGTAGTTGTCACAGGTGGTTTTGCTGTTTTTCCCTCAGTTTATACGGAGTGGCATGATGGAGAGACGCGCCAATGAAACCTTGTTTCTCTGATTTCGGGAAGCGCAAGTTTTCCATTTTTCAGGTTGTAAACTACTGATCGCAGATCTCTCGTTTCTGCATATTCATTGCTAATTATTAGGATATGTGTAAATCTTATGATTCCTATATTCACGTAGATATGAATCTATCTTCTAGCTAGGCAACTATGTATAAATACTGTGTCAACATAATGAATACAACAACACATATTACATTCGTTTTCAACTCATTACATGGTATCAGAGCATTAAGCTTCTGTGACCTATTTTTTTATTCGTGCCGCCGCCACCGTTGTTCTTCAACAACCGTCGCCGCTAAATCTTTATTTGTTTCGTTTGTCTTCTTCTACTCTTCGATGGCAACTCCTCCAAAAACACAAGTGGTTGTTGCACCACCACCTTCACCATATACGTTGAGTTCCTCTGACAATCCAGGAGCTTTGATATCTTCTATGATTCTACAAGAAGACAATTATTCTGAATGGGCTACCGAGCTACGCAACTCGTTGCAAGCTAAACACAAGCTAGGTTTTATCGATGGATCTATTCCCAAACCTACCGCTGACCCCGACTTAAGCTTGTGGCGTGCTGCGAACTCTATGATCGTGGGCTGGATTCGAACTTCCATTGATCCTAAACTTCGATCCACCGTTTCTTTCATCGCCGAGGCATCGACGTTAGGGGAAAGCCTTCGGTCACGTTTCTCAGTTAGCAACGGTGTGCGTAAACAAGTTCTTAAGGATGAGATCGCTGGATGTAAACAGAACGGTCAATCCGTTTTGGAATACTATGGTCGTCTGTCAAAGTTATGGGAGGAGCTTCAGAACTACAAAACTGGTTGTGACTGCTGCTCCGGGTATTGCTCAAGAACGCGAAGAGGACCGAATCCATCAGTTCCTGTTTGGTTTAGATCTTCCTCGGTTCAGCAACATCCGCTCAACGATTACTGGAGAAGACCCCAAGCCCCCGCTCACTCAAGTGTACTCTCGGGTTATACGAGAGGAGCAAAATCTCAATGTCGTGCACTCCAAGGAACTTAACCAAACAGAGGCGGTTGGTTTCAGCGTCAAAACAGAGGTTCCTGTTCATGTTGCTGCTATTACAGCTTCTCGCTTCCGTGATCGTGCCTCTCTGTCGTGCGCACATTGTCGGCGTCAAGGTCATGAAGCATCAGAGTGCTTCCAACTTCATGGTTTCCCGGACTGGTATTTTGACAACAAAGGTGGTACTCGACCGGATACCAGAGACACCTCTAATCGTCCTGTTCAGCTAACAATGCTCGTGTCGGTTCTCCTAACCAAGGTGGCTACAGTCAGATAACGCATCTCATCAACTTGATTGAAGCTCAACGTTCCAACACGTCCTCAGAATTGTCGGGTAAAACTCACTTGTCTAATGTTGTCTTAGATACGGGAGCCTCCCATGACATGACGGGTGATCTCTCTCTTTTGGTTGATGTCATTAACATCATTCCATCACCGGTTACGAAACCGGATGGTCATCCATCATGGGCCACTAAGTGTGGCTCGCTTCTGTTGAGCTCAGCTTATTTACTCACCAATGTTTTGTTTGTGCCTGATTTCAACTGCACTTTGATATCCGTTTCGAAGCTTCTCAAGCAAACTGGTTCCATTGGGATTTTTACTGACTCTCTTTGTTTCTTACAGGACCGTTTTTCGAGGACTTTGATTGGAACGGGTGAAGAACGTGAGGGAGTGTTGGCTGCTCGGTCTCACAAAGCGTCAGCGACTCTTGAGGTGTCTAGTGGGTTGTGGCATCATAGGCTCGGACATCCTTCACCTAGTGTTTTAGTATCTTTAAACGAATGTGTTCATTCTCCTAAGGATTTTGAGGTTTTAAAGAGTTGTGACATTTGTTTTCTTGCTAAGCAAACAAGAGATGTTTTTCATGAGGGTAATAATAAAGCAAAGGATTGTTTCTCACTTGTTCATTGTGATGTCTGGGGGCCTTACCGTACCCCTTCTACAACCGGTGCTAAGTACTTTCTAACATTAGTTGATGATCACTCTCGTGCAGTATGGACATACCTCATGTCCGCTAAGCCCGAAGTCTCCCAATTAATTCGAAATTTCTGTGCTATGTCTGAACGTCAGTTTTGCAAACCGGTTCAGTCTTTTCGCACTGACAACGGCACCGAATTCATGTGTCTCTCGTCGTATTTTCAAGAACAGGGCATCCTTCATCAAGCTTCATGCGTTGATACTCCTCAAAAAAACGGTCGAATAGAACGCAAACACCGTCATATTCTTAACGTTGCTCGTGCATGTCTCTTTCAAAGTCATATGCCGGTTCAGTTCTGGGGAGAGAGCATCCTCACAGCAACTCACTTAATCAACCGCACCCCATCGTCTGTCTTACAAAACAAGACTCCATATGAAGTCTTATTTGGTCATCGTCCGTCGTACGCTATGCTTAGCACGTTTGGCTGCTTAGCCTATGCTCACCATCGTTCCCGGGATAAGGATAAGTTTGGTCCTCGTAGTCGCAAATGTGTCTTCATTGGATATCCGTACGGTAAGAAGGGATGGCGTTTGTTTGATCTTGACACCAAGAAAATTTTTATGTCGTGATGTTCGGTTTCAAGAGGAGATTTTTCCTTTTCTCCATCAGTCGTCGTCTCCGCCTTCTCGTCCGTTCCCACAACTAGTCGTGGTTGACGATGACTGGGTGTCACCACCTCTCTTACCGTCAGCGTACGCACAACCTATTCCTCTTCACGAGGACACTGCTATGTTGGATCCGGGGTTAACCCATATTGTTACAATCGATACTTCTTCGGCTTCTCTTGCAAAAGAGAACTCTGTTTCTCCTTCCTCGTCTCTGATGCCATTTCCTGTTGCGGATCAGTCTGTTGATAAGTCACCGTCTACGCCAGGTTTACCAGAGTTGTTGGGCAAAGGTCAGCGGAAGAAGTTCCCTTCTATTCTACTCAAAGACTTTGTCGTCCTTCCTGTACACTCCTCTCACGTTCTCGCTCCTGATGAATCATTGTCCTCCTCTACGGCCTCTGGTAAGATCCTATATCCCATCTCGCAGTATTTATTTAATGAGGGCTTCTCCACAAACCATATTTCTTTTATGGCAGCGATACTAGACAGCAACGAACCTCGTCATTTCAAGGATGCGGTTATCATTAAGGAATGGTGCGATGCGATGCGCAAGGAGATAGAAGCACTTGAGGCTAATCATACGTGGGATGTCACTGATCTGCCTCCGGGGAAGAAAGCCATTAATAGCAAATGGGTGTATAAGCTAAAGTTTAACTCGGATGGTTCCCTTGAACGTCATAAAGCCCGCCTCGTTGCGATGGGTAATCATCAGAAGGAAGGTGTCGACTTCAAGGAGACTTTTGCTCCGGTTGCAAAGATGACTACCGTCCGCTCTCTTCTTGCTGTCGCCGCTGCCAAGGATTGGGAGGTCCACCAAATGGACGTTCACAATGCCTTTCTTCATGGGGATCTTGAGGAAGAATTTTACATGAAGCTTCCTCCAGGTTTTAAGTCCAGTGATCCCAATAAAGTGTGTCGCCTTCGTAAGTCGTTGTATGGTCTCAAGCAATCGCCTCGCTGTTGGTTCTCCAAGCTATCTACTGCACTTCGTGAATTGGGTTTTAAACAAAGCTATCAGGACTACTCTTTATTTACTTTGATTCATGGTGATGATGTTCTGCATATTCTTGTTTATGTTGATGATTTTGTTCTTGCGGGAAACAATCTCACTCTCCTCAACAAGTTCAAGGTGCAGCTCAACACTCGTTTTCACATGAAGGATCTTGGTAAGCTGAAATATTTCTTGGGTCTTGAGGTCTCTCGTGGCAAAGACGGGTTCTGTTTGTCTCAACGGAAGTATGCCCTTGACATTATACACGAGGCTGGTATGTTAGGTGCAAAACCAGTTTCAACTCCGATGGAACTTAATCACAAGCTTGGCTCTGTAAAGGGTCCGGTGTATGACAATCCAGATCGCTATCGTCGATTAATCGGTCGTTTTATCTACTTGACCATCACTCGCTCGGATTTGAGTTATGCGGTGCATATTCTTTCTCAGTTCATGAAGTCTCCTCTCGTTGCACATTGGCAGGCTGCTATCCGGCTGGTATGTTATCTCAAAGGATCTCCTTCTCAAGGCATCTTCCTTCGGTCCGATAGTTCTCTCACACTCACTGCTTATTGCGACTCAGATCACTCTGCTTGCCCTCGCACTCGACGGTCCCTCTCTGCTTACATTGTTTATTTGGGAGACTCGCCAATCTCTTGGCGGACAAAGAAACAGGATACAGTGTCAGTTCGTCGGCTGAACCAGAGTACTGCTATGGCTTACACTCTTAAAGAGGTCAAGTGGTTGAAGGGCTTAATGGAGGACCTCGGGGTGGATCATTCTCACCCGATTCCGTTCTACTGTGACAGTCAAGCGGCCATCCACATTGCCGCTAACCCTATTTTCACGAAAAGACGAAGGGCTTAATGTTTTGTATTTGATGATTAAACTCTTTATTTGATTTAACAATATGTATGTAAAAAACTTAAATTTTTATTTTTGATTATTTTGGGTGTCTAAGGTATAAAAACATGTATTTACCAATACAGAATAAACAAATAATACATAACTATATTAATTATTAATAAAATAATATGAAATCCGCACTACAAATAATTTTTCGCCAATCAAACATTTTTTGTCCCACTTATTTTACATATACCGCACTTGTCTCGCAAATACTTTGCTCCCGCACACATACCGCAGTTGAACCATACCGCACTATCAAACTGCATGTTTCACACTACTAAATCCGCTGTCACCATTTGGACGGGCGTGAATGGTAACATAAGAAAAAGCGTAATTGACAAAAAGAAAATGAAAACCGCATCTGGACACCAATCAACAAAATTAGTAACTTTCTTGCGTTTTTTTTTTCAAAGCAAAAAAAACATTTGCATATTTGAAGCAAATAATACACATGGACCGCCTTTCATTGTGTAACACTGTTTTAAGCAGCGGTCGACTTGTATTACGCAGTACATAATAGTTTAATATCTTTATTTTAATTATTTAATTAAGTTATATATATAGATGCAATATACTTCTTCTTGAATCACATATACCTGTATATATATATAAGTTTATAAGTATATTCTAACCCGCAGTATACTACAGGGCAAATTTTTTTTTGCTAATGCACTATTTTAATATTAATTTTGCTTATGTATAATTTTGTTAATTCTAGTGATTTAGTATATAACTCGCAGTATACCTTACAATAATTTTTATTTAATACAATCTTAATTAAATCAGTTTGATTCGATATATTTTATATAGGTGTTGTTAAAATAGTAAAATAAAGATTTAACCCATATTAAAGTATCATAGTTACTATATATGGTTAAATTTAACATATCAACTTAAAACCTGATGTAAATTTCTTAGATGTTGATTTCGCTGATGTAATTATTAGACAAATATATATAGCAGAAATGTTACAAATTTGTTAGGGTAAAATCAAAGTACTCGATAATATGTTTTTAATGTTTTGTATTTGATGATTAAACATTTTAATTGATTTAATAATATGTATGTAAAAAAATTAAATTTTTATTTTTGATCATTATGGGTGTCTTAGGTATAAAAACATGTATTTACCAATAAAATAGAAACCAATAATACATAATTATACTAATTATTAATAAAATAATCTAAAATCCGCACCACAAATAATTTTTCACCAATCAAACATTTTTTTGTTCCGCTTATTTTTCATAAACCGCATTGTCCCGCAAATATTTTTCTCCCGCACATACCACAGTTGAACCGTACCGCACTATCAAACTACATGTTACGCACTACTAAATGCGCTGTCACCATTATGTTGTAGTGCAGAAAACGTGGATTTGGTAGTGCGGAACAAATGATTTGATACTGCGGTACGTGTGGGATAAATATATTTGCGGGACATATGCGGTTTATGGAAAATAAATGATACGAAATAATGTTTGATTCGTTAAAATTTATTTGTGGTGCTGATTTCATATTACTATTAGTTAGTATAATTATATATGTTGATTTATTTTAAATAATAAATAAATATTTTAAATATAGTTAAAATTAAAAAGTTAGTGTTATTGAACAAACAATTTTAATATATCATTACTAAACTTTAAATATAACATTATGAAAATTAAAATTAAAGCATATAATGTTCCAAAAATAAATTTATTTGTTAGTTGAAAAAACTGGATTTATTAATGGTTATATGTGCATATATACTACTAAACTTACTACTATATATTACTTTTGAAATTTATTAAATTCTTAAAGATAAGATGACAAAGGCTTTTTTAATGTATTATATGGATAAACTAATATCTAATTATTATTATAATAAAAATCTAAAAAAATATATATATACTAGCGTTTTCTTGAAAACTGCTGGACAAATGGTGTTATTGTTTGGAAAGGCGGTCCAAGACTATTACCCAAAGGATAAAATATGCGCACTTGTTTGTTTTTTTTTTTGTGTTATGGATGCGGTTTTCAGAAAAACACAGTGAATTCCACTTTTAGGTGTTCCCCAATCACAGCCTTAGTCAACCCTCTATCGTTGGTTTTAAATACATATTTGTGTTTCTTTATCCAATTATCGGAAAAAAAAAACAATTACCAGAGATCAAAGAGAGCAAAAAAATCTGGAGGAGCATCAACCTCTAAAACAAAGCAAAAGATAAACGAATGTAAGGCTGATTTAGAAATAAACGGGAAGAAAATCTTTAAAAACACACCATGCTACAATATTTTGTTTCTGTTGTATGAGTAGCAACAGCTCTATAATTTGAGAAAATCTATAATTTATAATATATATGTATAAATACATATCTTATATGAAAGTAGCTAAAAACTTTATACTGCCACACAAAAGTGTTTGTAACAAATTTATGTTACATGGATTGTCGTTTATATGAGGTACTGAAATTAAATTATTGTAAATGTACATATTCCTGCGGAGGCTGACTAAACATAGGCTTGGATGGACCGAGTTTAAACGAATATGGAAAAGTAGGTTTGGGCGAGCAGATGCGGTAAATCTCGTGGGAGAGTTATGTAATATGCGACATACCGGGTCAATAGATGATTACAGTAATCAGTTTGAGGAGTGTTTGGAAAGACAAACAAGATTGTCTGGGGATCAACAATTGTGGCAGTTTTGCGTATATCCTATGTAATAGCATATATTCTTTTTTGAAAACTCAAGGGATCATACAATTTTGGTCCCACTTGATATGTGGATTGGTTTAGTCACCTTGGACGTGCTTCAACCTCTAAAAAAAGCGATAAACATGTCCAAACAAAGTTTTAGACCCGCAACTAATTGTGTCGGGATCATAAGAAAACATCTGAAATACGTTTAAATGTCAAAATTTGGCCCCGAAAATGGTCCAATGGCACGAAGACCCAATTCCTTGCCAGAAGCTCTCTTGGGGCTTTCAAAAAAGGTATTATAGCTCATGTGGTTCCTGGCGGTGTGAAAGTTATGACGTTCTATATGTACTATGGTCTTGCGCTACAACAAACAAAAAAAAAGAGGGAGGGATGCAACACGAGGACTTCCTAGGAGGTCCCCTATCCTAGTACTACTCTCACCCAAGCACGCTTAACTGCAGAGTTTTGATAGGATCTGGTGCATTAGTGCCTAAGCTGCATGGAATCGGAAGCGGGTACGCGGAAGCGGAAACGTTTGGAAGCGTGGGAGCGAGTTTAAAAAAAAAAATAGGAAGCGAGTACGAGTTGGAAGCGTGTACGTGTCAAATATGTATATATATAAATACATATATATACACATAAATATACGTATATTTTAAAATACCAAACATAACATCATTATTATAAAAGATTATATTACAATCATGAAAAAATAAATATTAAAACCTATTATTTAGACGTTATTTACATTGTAATCGAATAATTCAGTAAAGATTGTAGTAGTGTAGTGGCAAGTAACTATTTTAAGTAGTGTGAGGTCTACGGTTCGAATCATACAAGACACAAAACAATTTTTTTTCATAAAAACACGAGGGGCAAATTTGTAATTTCATTGAAGAGTCTTCTTCCTCCCCCAAAATCCTAAGCGTCGTTCCGTTCTCTGCACTTTTTCCAAGTTTTTTTCCGATCATTACCAAGTCCAGTAACGCTTCCTAACTACTCTCCCCACGCTTCCACTCAGAATCTTACGGTTTCAAAACGATTCTAAAAAGATTTTTTTAGGAATCGCGATTCCAAGCCGATTATGAGTGATTCTGGACGATTCCGCTCTCGTTTCCGATCCCGGAGCGGGAATCAACACATCTCCGACGATCCCATGCAGCGTAAATTAGTGATGGTATGTCACATCCGTTAGTATATCCCATGCAATCACATATACCCTTTTTCGAAACTCAAGGGATCATTTAATTTGGGTCCCACTTGATATGCGGATCGGTTTAGGGTCAAAATGTGTGACAATCCAATCCATTCGACTAGTTATAAGAGTTCGGGATGAATTTGGAGTGTTTAGACAACACTTATACATATTTCATCCCAAAATAGGCTTAAACCGAGAAAACAGGCTAAAACTAAGAAAACATTGATTTGAAGCAGAAAACAGCTTTATAAGTGGTTCTAGGGTCAAAATGTGTGACAATCCAATGCATTTGACTAATTATAAGAGTTTGGGATGAATTTGGATTGTTTAAACAACATTTATACCTATTTTGTTCCAAAACAGGTTAAAACCGTGAAAACATTGATTCGAAGCAGTAAACAGTTTTTTTTAGTGTTTCTAAGGTTATAATGTGTGACAATCCAATGCATCCGACTAATTATAAGAGTTAGAGATTCATAGGAGTGTTTAGACAACACTTATACCCATTTTGTCCCAAAACAGGCTTAAACCGAGAAAACATGCTAAAACCCAGAAAACATTGATACGAAGCAGTAAACAGCTTTGTTAGTGTTTCTAGGGTCAAAATATGTGACAATCCAATGCATTTGACTGATTATAAGAGTTCGGGATGAATTTGGAGTGCTTAGACTACACTTATATCTATTTTGTCTCAAAACAGGATTAAACAGAGAAAACTGGCTAAAACCAAGAAAACATGATTCAGAGCAGTAAACTGCTTTCTTAGTGTTTCTAGGGTCAAAATGTGTAAAACTCCCATGCATTTGATTAATTATAAGAGTTAGAGATTCATAGGAGTGTTTAGACAACACTTATAACCATTTTGTCCCAAAACAGGCTAAAACTAAGAAAACAGACTAAAACCAAGAAAACATTGATATCCCATGCAATCGCATATATCTTTTTTCCAAAACTCAAGAGATCATTCAATGTGGGTCCCACTTGATATGTGGACCGGTTTAGTCACCTTGAACATGGTTCCAACCTCGAAAACCAAGCGATAACAATGTCCCAACACAGTTTTGTACACATAACTAATTATGTCGGGATCACAAAAAAAAATCCAAAATGCCTTCAAACGTCAAAATTTGTCCTCTAAAATGGTCCAATGGCACAAAGACCCATTGCCTTGCCAGAAAATTTCTTGGGCTTTCGAGAAAGGTATTATGGCTCGCTTGGTTCTTTACGGTGTGAAAGTTACGATGTTCTGTTTGTACTATATAGTATTGCGCAACAACCAAAAAAAAAAAAAAAAAAAAAAGAGAGAAGGATGCAACACGAGGACTTCCCAGGAGGTCACCCATCGTAGTACTACTCTCTCCCAAACACGCTTAACTGCGGAGGTTTGATGGGATCTGGTGCATTAGTGCTGGTATGATCGCATCCGTTAGTATATCTCATGCAATCGCATATATCCTTTTTCCAAAACTCAAGGGATCATTCAATGTGGGTCCCACTTGATATGTGGACCGGTTTAGTCACCTTGGACGTGCTTTCAACCTCGAAAAACAAGCGATAACAATGTCAAAACACAGTTTTGTACACGCAACTAATTATGTCAGGATCACAAAAAAACATCAGAAATGCCTTCAAACATCAAAATTTGTCCTCTAAAATGGTCCAACGGAACGAAGACCCATTGTCTTGCCAGAAACTCTCTTGGGGTTTTCCATAAAGATATTATGGCTCGCGTGGTTCTTTACGGTGTGAAAGTTATGATGTTCTGTTTGTACTATATAATCTTGCGTAACAACCAAAAAAAAAGATGGAGGGATGCAACACAAGGACTTCCCGGGAGGTCACCGTAGTTCTATTCACACCTAATCACGCTTAACTGCAGAGTTTTGATGGAATCTGGTGCATTAGTACTGGTATGATCGCATCCGTTAGTATATCGCATGCAATCGCATATATGAACGAAAATGAAGAAGAATGAGGAAATTAAGAGGTGAAGAACAAGGTAAAGAACAAGGTAAAAAACATGTAAATCCTTCACTTTTGAACGAGTTGAAGAACAAGAGTCGAAAAAAAGACTTTTCGTATTTCCTTACACTAGTTACAATGGAGAAATATTAAGCTGTTGAATAAATTATTCAACAGTTGAAGTCATGCAATGGTTAGTTGAAAAAAATAAAAGAGGTGAGGTGGAGACAACAGAATTGAAGACATTCAACGGAGTTGAATCGCAAAAGTGATGGGGTATGCTTGCCATGTGACAGGTTTTTATTGGTTAATTATTTTAATTGTAGGATAATATTTAGATAAAGAAATGTGATATTGGATGGTGAGATTGCAAATATTTTTTCTCCAACCCAATTATTTGAGACCAATTATCTTATAGAATTCAAAATTTTTATTTTAAATTTTTTATACCAAAATTTATCATTTTTCATTCTCTATAAATAGAGACTTGTTTCATTTAATTTGGACACACAAAAAAACTCATCTTTTCTACTAAATTTTTGCTATCAGACTTCATAAAGTCTTGTTTGTTGTTTTACTCGTCTTTTTGTTTTCAAATGGACCCTAATAATAACCGTTTTAATTCCCAAATTTCAATTTATTATATAAATTTATTTAATTTTTATTTATTTTAATTTCATTTGATATTTAATATGATTAGTAATGTGTGATCACAAAAAATAAACATAAAAAAGTGAAAAATATGAAATAAAATTTGGTGGGGTAAGATGTTGTAATTTTATTAAACAAACTATTGTAGAGGGTAAAAATGATGTATGTGTTGAATTATGATGTGGAAGAGAGAGAGGTGATGTGGAGTATTGAAAAAGAAAAAGTGGGTTTTGTAATATTAAAACCATTGTACATAGTCTTAGACCATGTACAATGATGGTGTTGAATAAAAATTTTAACTGTTTAATGCTGGCAGTGAGGATGTTAAAAAAACAAAAAATCTGAGGTGGATTAATCGGAGTTGAAAAAAATCAACCTGTTGAAACAAACCAAATTTGGGACCACTATGTTATGTGTCATAGTTTAATAGAAGAATTCAGTAGAAAATATTTTATGTCCACAATTATTTTTTTAGAGTGACATGTAATTTTGTTACTGGACATTGGGCTTTTTCAATTTTTTTATTTTACCCTAACTATTTAAGATTAATTATTTTATAACAAACTAATATCTCTTTTTATGTTTTTAATATCAAAATTCATCATTTTTTCTTCTTTATACATAGAGACTTGTTTTGTTTGATTCCGACATAGAAAAAAAAATCATTTTTCTGTGAAATGAATCCTAACAATATTATTTTTAACAGTCAAAATCATATATTTAAATTTTTTAATCAGTATTTTTTATTTAATTTCAATCGACAATTGTGATAAATATATAGTTATATAATTATAAGAGAAAATAAGAATATGAAATAAAATTAGTGGGATAAAGTGTTGAATTTTATTAAACAAAATCATTGTAGAGATTAAAGTTGTATTGGATGTTGAATGATTAAATGGAAGAGAGAGAAGATGATGTGGAGAGTAAAAAATTGCAGGGTGTTGAATGTTATAACCAATGTACATGGTCTTAGAAGATGATGACATGGAATGATGATATGGATGATGCGTCCAAAGTAGCAAGTCAGCTACCAAACGAACATGTAAATCAGCCTAATTAAATCAGCCATCAAACAAAAATTATAACTCAGTCGCAACATGAATATTATTACAGTAATTAAAAAACAAAAAAAAAACGACTGTCAAATTTAGCCGCTTAATGTCATAACTCAACTGAAAATCTGTAACTCCGCCGTATCGTTTAATAAGCCGGCCGTAACTGAATGATATTCTAGTAATTAATCTTTTGCTACTAAGTCAGACGTAAAATGGCCGAGTTTTCCGATAAGTCAGCTCATGACTGCTGAGTTATAGTATTTAATCATAACTCAGCCGTAACGACATCTCAAAAGTAAGCCGTTATTAATAACTCACCCAGCTGGAGAAAGTTAATTCAGCTGTGCAAAGTCTTAATTCAGCCAAATTTTTGACAACTCAACCATCGGGTAAAAACTCAGCCATACTTATTGCTGAGTTATGCTCGTAACTCAGCCATTTTCTCATAACTCATACAGATTTCATTAAGTCAGCCACAACTACAGGTTGAGTTATGCTTGTAAGTTAGCCGTCCGCTCATAACTCAGCCATATTCCATAAATCAGCTGCAACATACCGTTCCGTCATTACCGCTGTAAAGTTTTACGCCTGAGTTATTTAATATACGTCAGCAATTTCTGACGTGAGGATGTGATTTTTCTGATGTAGCAATGGTATTTTTTGTAATTACGTTTTTTCCTATAACGTGCAACAAGGGTATGCTGGATATAGAAAATAGATCTGAAAGATGATAGTAATAATAAAAGTTTTATATGGTTCTATTAATATTACCTAAAATATATGATATTTGAGTAAATCTCTATATAATAAGGCCCGCGTTATTACGCAGGTAAAAATTTAAAAAAAATATTGAATAATTAAGTAGTAATATACATGTTTTTAGTTTTTATCTTGTAACATTTTAATATTGAATACCAACTTCTCATATTTCATTTTAATACTCTCTTATTTCCATTATATAAGAATTTTATGACTATTTGAACTATGCAGTGTATTTTCCTATTGGTTGAAGTTTTATAGATGACATAATATTTATTGTTTATTATCCAAAACATTTTATAGTACAGGGAGTACCATTTAAATATCTATATCATCATAATAAACCATATTTTAAGTTTAATTACACATTTCATCTTAATGCATAGAATTAAATATTTTATATCAAACACAATTAGTACATCATATCAAATTTATATCTTAGTAATAATTGAAACTACAAATAAAAATTAACAAAATATAATTCACAAAAACTGAATCAACATTATTTAAGATATATTTGTTATGTTGTTATCTCATAAGTACTAATTTTACCTCATGCCACAATCAATTTTAAATGAGTGAAATTTATAAAATAAAAACATATATAAAGATATAGAGACATTCTCACCAAATAACCGAAGATTCATTCTTATAGATTATAATTTATTTCGAATTATATTATGTTACAAAAATACATGTGTTGAAATTATAAAATCAAACATAAAAAATTACTAATATTCTTAAATGAAGTTTTTAAAAATAATACATATTTTTTTGATTTTTTTTTAATCTAAGATAAATTTCATTGTTAGATTGAAACGACTGGACCACTTTTTTTTTACATAATTAATAAATAATAATAATAATATAATAATAATAAACTACAACTAGTGGTCCCATATCCACTATCCACCTAGTCACAATCACAATCAACAGCTGAAATAACCAATAATAATTCAATATCCAACATTAATTCCAAATCATAAACTAATGATCCAAACAACATAAACCAGAAAACCAGCAATCCTGAACAACATTCTAGGACTCAACTCTAGCAACCTAACAGAAGCCAGACAACCAAGCGAACCACTAGAACATCCTCCTCTTCATTGCTTTGATTCCACGATCACACTTTGCCTTTACCTGCACCACAAACTCATATTGTAATGCATGAATATTTAATAAACACTCAGTAAGGCAATCCTCCCATCTACTGGGCTATACACACAAGCAATAGAGTCATCTCTAACCATCAAACAACAACCAACATACAACAAATAACAAACCAGGACTCTGCATCGACCGACACCAACATGCATCGACCAACACCACATGGGGATGCATCGACCGACACAGGGTTGCATCGATCGATGCTCGATGCACTTGCATCGACCGACACTCGCTCTGCATCGACCGATGCAATGTCGAGCATCGTGTTTTTCCCCGAAACTTCTCACTGGATCTTCGTTCCTACAACCACAAAACTCGATCCCAAGCCACAAGAAAGCTTCCTAACGTCCAAAATAACGATCTAACAAGTCTAATAACACATAGCAAGCAATTTAGAGAGTTCTCTAGCTTAGATAAGCCATGGTCCTGCACTTACCTTTGCTAAGACGAATCTGAACCTTAAACCAACAAGAAAACACCTCCAGGAAGCAATAGAGTCATCCCAGCTATAGATCTCTACAGGAACAGCTTCCAACTCCAAGAAATCACCAAGAACACTCAAGAACACCAAGAACTCTTCTTTCTCTCTTCTTTCCTCTCAAAAACGGCTAAACTCGCCGAATGAGACAAAAACCTCGACTTAAGGGTTTTCCCTAACCCAAAACGCAGCTTTTAACTTAAGACAAAACGCAGAAACTCAACCCTGCATCGACTGATGCCCAATCTGCATCGACCGATGCAATCCCTAAACCAGGATTTCAGTTCGCGGGTGTGACATAGATATTTAGTTTAGTAATCACATTTAACTATCTATTTCATCGTAAAACCATAATGCACTTCTTCATGGATTAGAGTTAAAATTTTAATAACAAAAATAATGTGAGCATCATATGAGATAATATGTATATTGGTTAGTGTTTTAAATTTACAACACCAACACTAAAAAAGATTTACGGAGATGGAGGAAGAACTCAAGAACTTCATCCTAGTTTGGATATATGCAATGATCTCAGTATCATACTGTTACTACATCCCAACCAATATTAAAATTGGTATTCTTCGATTATTATCTGTTCTTCCCATATGTGCTCTTTTTCTTGTTCTTCCTTTTTCCTTCTCCTCTGTGCATTTCTCTAACTCCACGGCGTTTTACCTCTCCGGGATGGCCAGTTTAAAGCTTATCCTGTTTGCATTTGATCAAGGACCTTGATATGATTATTAGGTTTTGATATGATTATTAGAATTATGGTATTATTCCTTTTTAATTAGATTTAAGGTTTTATATAATTTACTTTTAATAGAGAGATAGGTCGGTGTAAGGTTCTATATAAGAACCCTCTTATGCTAATGAGAATTTGAAGCTTCCAACAATTAACCTAATTCTCAAGGAGAGAGTTGCGGTTAAAGGGAAGTTAGCTCTTAAATCTCTTGTTCTAAGTTTAAGCAATGGGTGTGATAACAAGAACTAAGGCCAAGGCTTTGGCTCATAACAACTTGGTATCATAGCAAGCCGGTTCAATGGGAGAAGGGGCGATGACTACATCACAGTTTGAGCAAGTTATGAAGGCGCTTGAAGACTTGAATAGATCGTTCGGACATATGCAAGCTGACCTAGGTGAACTCTAGCAGACTTCAACCTCACACCAAGCCGCCCTTGAGTCCATACAAGCGGACCAGCAGGAGGAGCGAGAGCAGAATAAGTCAAGGATGGAAGAGGTTCGTGAAGAGCAAACCCAGATCAGGAAAGTTATGAAAGCCGATAAGCAACAGGTCTTAGGAAAAATTCGTTTTTTGGCCTCGGTGGTGGGAGTTGAAGCAGAGGAGGCTGAAAAAGACACAGCATTGGTTTCTAAAGCAGAAAAAAATATCAACACCAACGGAGGAGACGGTAAAGGCACTTCCTCTAGTGGACCTTGGGCACAACGTTCTATGGGGAGAGAACAGGGTCACCGATTGCAAGATGGTGGTGGAGAATGGTTGGTGAGGCCAATTGGGGAACTTCCACAAGAAGAGCGATCAACTCACATGATGGGGTACTTTAGGGTACACAAGGGGGCTGTTTGGAAAAGTGGAGCTGCAAGAAGAGAGAGTGGAGGAAGTGAGGCTGAGAGAATCGTAGTTCCACCGTCTAAGATGGAATTTCCGGTATATGATGGGTCAACGAATGCTGTTGAGTGGCTGCAGAAGTGTGAAGACTACTTTGAGGATCAAGGAATCTTCAACGATGATGCAAAAGTGCATCAAGCAACCTTTGTGTTGACTGATAAAGCACATCATTGGTATACCAATTTGCGGAGGTTAATTACGCATCGTCTGGGTTGGGGAGAGTTTACGAAAATCTGCAAAAGTAGATTTGGCAGAACAGATGCAGTAAATCCTATGGGTGATCTAAGTAATCTACGACACACCGGCACAGTAGACGAGTATTGTGAGCAGTTTAAGGAATGTTTGGTAAGGCAAACGAAGTTAACGGGAGATCAGCAGCTATGGCAGTTTTGTGTGGGTTTAACTGATTCTTTGAGAAAAGAAGTTGAGTATTTGAGGCCAGAGACAATATTTGAAGCAATGGAATATGCTAGAGATAATGAATACAAGATCGATAATGACAAGCGAACACGGACGTTTGGAGGACATTTGGCACCAATAGATCAACACTCGGTCTTGTTCCCTAAGACAGGAAATCGTGAGAGCTCCAAGGGTGGGAAAGACAAGGAAGCTCAGTTGCCCCGACAAACAGAAGAGAAACTGACTCCTCAACAACTATTTTTGAAGAAATTGACCACCGCAGAAATGGAAGAGCGACGAGCAAAAGGTATTTGCTTCAATTGTGATGAATTCTTTACCCGAAGGCATGTTTGCAAACCAGTCCTTTTTCAGATCACGGTCGTCAATGATGGTGCTAATCAAGACGACGAACCAATTGAAGAGGAGGACATGCCATGATCTGAAGCTTGCAGACAAGCTTCACGTGGAAGAGGGGAGTAGTGATATGATTATTAGGTTTTGATATGATTATTGGAATTATGGTATTATTCCTTTTTTTATTAGATTTAAGGTTTTATATAATTTATTTTTAATAGAGAGATAGGTCGGTGTAAGGTTCTATATAAGAACCCTCTTATGCTAATGAGAATTTGAAGCTTCCAACAATTAACCTAATTCTCAAGGAGAGAATCGGGTTAAAGGGAAGTTAGCTCTTAAATCTCTTGTTCTAAGTTTAAGCAACAGGTGTGATAACAAGAACTAAGGCCAAGGCTTTGGCTCATAACAGACCTCTTTGCCCAGTTGCCCCTAATCTTATCAAATTTGTTTGCTTCACTTGCTTCCCCATCAAGCTTCAGCAAAACCCTAAATCTCAGCCATCTCAAAACCATTTCCATAAACGAGCTTACGCCATTAAAATCATGATATATGTTGTTGTGTTACATGTCTACAATTACAGTCATTTTCTGCCTCAAACTGTGCTATTGGGTCTATTTGCATCTATACGTGGAGCTTGAGATTCTCTTAGATCCCCTCAAAGTTCTGCTAAGTATAGCTCTTGGGTGTGATCTCGAGCCACAATTCAACAAACCATACTTAGCCACCTCTCTTCAAGACTTTTGGGGTCGCCGTTGGAACCTCATGGTCTCGGCTATCCTCCGGTCAGGCATGAACAATCCTGTGCGGGGCGCTTGCCAACGCCAAATGAATTCTGGTTGGGCTAGGTTCATGGGGTATTTGGTAACATTCCTTGTCTCCGGTTTGTTTCACGAGCTTGTATACTTCTATATAACCCGTGAGACTCCTACATGGGAGGTCACTTTGTTCTTTGTGGTAAATGGGGTTTGCACGGGGACGGAGGTGGCCGTGAAGAGGACAGCGTTCTTACGGCGGTGGTGGCCAGTGAGATTGTCAGTGTCATGGCTGCTCACGATGGGCTTTGTGGTTTTCACCGGCGGGTTGCTGCTTTCCCCAAAGTTTATACGGAGTGGCATGATGGAAAGACGCGCCAATGAAACCTTGTTCTTCTTTGATTTTGTGAAGCGCAAGTTTTCCATTTTCTAGGTCGTAATTAATCTACTGATTGCAGATCTCTCGTTTCTGCATGTTTATTGCTAATATCATTCTTTCGATAAATTGGGGAACAAAACTAAAAGAACCATGTACATGAAGAACGACGATGCGAAATGTAAATACCAATTCCATCGCTACCATTTCAGTTTAAAGCATATGACATTTTGGATTTGTATCCATTATCAACTGTTCTAATTCCGCTTTTTCTACCTGCTAAAAATCTTGTAATGTTATGTGACTGTTTTTGTGAGTAGACATGAGAGAGTGAGATATCAGCAAAGTTTGAGAAATCATTTTTATCAAATAATATATAGGGGATGAGTATATTTTCTAAGGGTAAATTGTGGCATGATAAGTGATACAGACAAAAACAAAGCAATGAATTGAATAAAAATGGAGGACCCTTTCATGAATCTAAATCAAGCCCCTTCTGTCTTCTTTCAGAGTTTCAACTCTTTACGCCGCCTAAATCTACAAATCACCTCACACTGTTTTTCGTATAACCTCCTCTGGTAGTCGCCACAAGCAACAGACTCGGTCCCAATGTACAACATCTGGATCTTCCTGCAGCAGTTTCTAAGTCATGGAGCAAAGAAAAAGTGGTCTTTTCTCCACGTGACACTGCGAGTATAGCAGTAGAGCCTCAAAGTAATATACACGACGGATACAGCTCGGTACAGAATAGAGTCGTTTACTGTATTGATGCTTGTATAAGGTTTCGCTTCTCGTCTGATGATCTGTGCCGGAACAACTTTGCAATCTTTCTTCTCTCGCAATCCTGAAATCCAGATGAGAAAACAAACAAAACATGGAAACTTAGAAAATCTGGTTCTTGATACTCTTAACTACTCAGACCTATAATAAGAACCCAATTCACAATTCCAAAATCCATCGGTTCTGTTTTCTCCATGAAAAAGAGCATCAGTTTTGAGACCCTCTCTGTTCCCTAAGATATTATTCTAATACTAACCAACATGGTATCAACACATCTTAGACACAGTATTATTATTTCCTACTGACCGGTTCAATTGTTACAAAGTTTGATGACCCACATCAATGACTCAGCTTACAACCTTACATACTACCTCCACGACTAGACAAGTCACTGCATTCGAGGTGTGGCTCTCTCTATTACTAGTTTATAGGAGGACTTTAGTTCACTTCATGTCAAGAGCACTTTTGACTTTACAATTCTAAATCAAGCTTACACACAAGGAGGTGGTCCATGTTTTAGATATTCATCAAGCAGCTTATTGTCAGGTTAAGCAGAATTATTATCATGGAGACTTTTCAAAAGGAGATCTTTACCTTGAACATATGAAGATTAAATGGTTTATCAGGATTCATCCTTCTTAGTTTCTGGTAAGTATAGGCAAAGCTCAGCTGGTCCCGGGGAGTGAAGCGTTCCACTTCATTGAACCAAAGACAGGAGAATAGGTTCGACATGGGAGTATGAGCTCGTACTATGAAAGATCCCTCTGGAACATCTGCAATTAAGATTAGAAAAAAAAAAAAGAAGAAAGATTGTCAGCAATCAGCACAAATGTATACGCATGATCAACACCAGGTAATGATTGACCCTTGGATGGTGGCAATAAGGATTCGACCCACATATTGCATATAACTCAGATGCTGGGATATAACTACTGGCTTCAAAAACTATTAAGATATCGAGACCAAGGATGCAATTGCTTATGCGAAAATCTAAAACCTCAATTACGCATGAACTTTTAACACTAGATAATATTTCAAAACTCAGTGTGCTTTTTACGAGCAACCCAGTAGCAGACACTAACTAAAGAAAACACTCCCCAAGGAAGGTCCTAATCCTGGTTTATATAAGTCAACCAACAGATACTTACTGCTAGGAAGAAGCTTGAACGGATCCGAAGCGTTAAATCTGGTCAGCCCATCAGCCTTGTAAAACTCAAACTGTTGATTAATAACAGTATGGTTATACTTGTTCAGCTTCTTGTTTTGTGCAACCTCTTCCCATAAACAATGACGGTCATAGTGATTGGATATAGCATACTCGTGACCCTTACGCCATAGGAAGTACTCCAGAATGAGTAGTGGGTCCAACTGAAGTCGTAACTTGCTGTCCAACCAGATTGAGTACCTGGAAGAATAAACAGCCGATAAGTTTCTGTGTGTGTTGATATAGATCTGGTCTTACATGAGAAGTTTTTCAGCAGATATTGCCTATCAGATTCCAAAGCATATTTCCCACTTTCAAGATCTAATTGTTAATGTATTTCACACTTGACTTTTGTCTTTGTGGCTCAGAATGAAAATTATACACATGCTTTGTAACTCATGTTATTTCCATCTTTCAATCATACTTAACCATGAGTCACTGACCTGTTCTCTACATGCAACTGGTGAACACATATGTGTTAGTCAGATCCATTAAAATGAGAATTATCGCTTATGAAAAGAGACTCACCTTGCTGATGGGAAAAGTCGGTGTGGCAACATTTTAGGTATTTTTCCTACCCTCCGCATATCTGCGTAAGGAAGATTCTTCACGACAACCAACTTCCACAAACCAATGAATCCTGCTCTGTCTGGGGTATGTCCTTCTGCAGAAACTGTTTGCATGGTAATCTCGTCCACAAACACAATGAAGCATACATTTTTTCTTGACAACCGACTTATCTAAATGAAAAGAAAAGAACTAAGGTTAGTACAGGTAACAATATATCATAAACAAAACTATAAACGAAAAATACGACCAAAAAAGAGCAAATATGTCATCAGAGGTTCTTGAGGAAGCGATTCTAACAGATGGCTGTCCATGGTTGATAAAAACACCCACAAAACCAACTTTCAGATGCCAGCTATCTAAGCATTCATAACAAACAATATGTACACCTAGCTCAAAACTGCTCATTTTTATCTTATTCCCAGTCACTAGTCTACAACAGTTAGTTAAACTGCACGCACATGTCAAGCCATGCCACTTAACTCTAAGATAACTCGAGTTGCAAGTCTCTGTTAGTGACTATGTAAGCTCAGGGTCCATGTATGGGAGATAGGCTACTCTAACGATACCCAATTTACTGATCATAGTTTCCGAATCTTAAACATGGAAAAGCGACGACCAAACAACATAATCATAATCTCAACAATGGATATAGAAGCATACCATTTTGTTGGCAGGAGGCCTCAAGCGATCAGAATTGCCAAAGATGCATGAGATCACAGCGATGTGGCATCTACTGATATAATTAGTATCATCTTCTGTCAGGTCAAATCCAGTGCTTTGAGATCCTTTGGGGCCTTTGACAAAGCCACAATGAATTGTCTTGTCTTGCGCCACGAAGGAATCGTCTCGCTCCTGTAAACTCTGATGACCTGCAAATCTAGGCTCCCACTGTTCTTCTCCATCAGGTTTATCTTCCCTCTCCACGTACTGTAAAGAGAATCTAGCAGATTTTCGAGTATTCAAGGGCTCCACTATTGGTTGACTAGAATTCAATAGCTTCATTTCACATGAACCTGAAAAATTTAAACAACAAATGAAATGATGAGCAACAAATACCCAAACTAACTTTCTCAACCATGGTAATTACAAGTTGATCACCTGAAGATCTGCGACGACCTCTTCTCTTTGTATCAGACCTCGACGCTTTCCCGGACTTACCACCCTTGCTAACAAGAGAAGAATCCCCAAGTGACCTTTTCGACATAGCTCCATCATCCTTCTCCTTAGTCATAGAATGAACAACCTCGCTAACCTTCTCCTTGCTCTGCTCTTCATTGTCATCCTCATGCCCAGAATCAACATACTCATCCCCATCATGAGAATCAATCGCATCATCATCCTCAGGATCAATATCAACTCCTTCATGATGCACATCGCTTTTGTTTTTCGCAAGCGTAGCTTGATACTCAGCTTCATACATCTTAAGTTCATTCCTTCCAGCTTCATTATACATACCAATCCCTTTCACTGCTACATCCTTATTCACATCAGATTTATGCTCCACCCCATCCTCATTATAATCAACATCTCTTCTTCTATCATCCTTATCCCTAGAATCTCGTCCATGAACAACTGAGCCTTGACCAAACTCAAGCACCTTTGAAGGATCTATTCTAGTCACATTCGTCAAAAAATCACCTTCGTATGAATCAAACCCTGCCAAGGAAAACAAAAAACGTATGAGAAACAATTCAATTCCCAGCAGCATCTTCAACAACAACACAAAGATGGATCGAGAAAGAAACGAACCTTTATCATCGTAGCCATTACTAGTGAAACCAGAGATATAATAGTAAGCTAGAACAGTAACAAGGAGGACAAGGCAAAGAACAAACACAACAGAGCCGATTCCAAGTCGACGAATCTTATCAGCTCGCACGGATCGTCTCCACCGGTTAGTAGCTTTAGCTCCTCCGACGCCGTTTCGGATCCCGATCGCTACGTGATCGGAAGAAGCTGCTCCGCCGCGACCGCCGCTGAATCTCTCAGTTCCCGATTGTCTGAATTGAGCCATTCTAGCATTGTCGTAGACGAATCCTCCTCTCTACTACCAAGTATAGATGCATATATATTATATTTATTATGTACAAAGAAGAGTGGTGAAGAAAGGGAGAGTTTTGGAGAAGTATGGTTGAAGCAAAGGTTTTTGTTGGGTTAAGTTCACGGGGACGAATTAGATCGATTTCGCCATTAAAGACCCTAATATGTGATTAGGTGAGAGAATGAGAAAGATACAGATGAACGCGCGTGATCGGCGACGCGCTTCCTCCTTCCGGCAAGATTATAAACTTTTATACGGTTGTGTACACTGTGCGCTTTGGATCTGTACTGCCGCTAGATCTCACCCGACCCGACCCGATTACGTTACGGATAACTCGGTTTATCTTAAAAGAATTAAGGATAATTTCTTTGCTTACTCAACATCAAATTTTTTAGATCAAATTTCAAATTAGTTCCAACTCACTCAGGGCATGTCATGACGAACTCTATACGCCGTTCTATTGCATTCTCTATTGTAGAATTAGATGCTGTTTTGTCAGAACGGGTTGTACGATGGGCCATCCCCAAGTAACATATCATCACGGATCCAAATTTGTGACATAGCAGTATGTAAGTAAGGTATTTTACCAGTCAAACCAGTAAGATATATAGATTGTTTCTAGTCTTTCACATAATATATGTTTGCTCGAGGTTTGTTTAGGGTTTAGAGTTTAGAGTGTTTACCGAAGATAGAGTTTATTATCTTTTGTGAAAGAAAGTTCTACTAATTAGGTTTTTTTTTATATCAGAATTGTTTAAAATTTATATAAATTAAATTTTCATATAGAAGATAAAATTGCCTGAAAAAAATTCAAAATTTAGAAGATTAAAAGAACATAATATGTTTCACACGGAAATTTTGTTAACATCATCAATATAGTACTACCGATTAGTTGATTCAATTATGATTGTACAAAAAAAAAATTGCGGTATATGACATGTTAAATCCTAGTTTACACTTGTACCAAAAAACATGGTTTCATAAGAAGAGAAGTGGATTGGAAAAGTTTAGAAGATGTACACAACATACAACCTAGAAAACACGGTACTATCACGCAAATGTCTCTCTCAGCCTGTTTTTTGGTGCATCACTTTGAGCATTCAAGATCAAACTTATAAAAAAAAGATATCAAGTTACAAAATAAAATCACCCTATCTCATAGGTTAAATATAATATAAAATTCTTCCTAATGTGTCCACATAAATTGAAAGAAGAAAATTATTTTCATTGCCATTTTTATCAATTTCTCCACCAAAATATGTACCCTTGTTCCTAATAAAATGCTTGTAGATATCTAATAGCAATAACATGAAATTAATTAGGAAAAACGATTTGTATCTCCCTCGAAAGTTTCATATAGCACCATAACTACACAGAATTCAAACCTCGATCTCTAGCCACACAAATCAGAAATTCTAGTCCAGTTTCCACATAATTTGAAAGTTAAAAACCTCTAAACACACGAACGATGAATTTATTGGTTTACTAGGGATCGACCCGCACATACGTGTGGAGTTAATTTCAAAAACTAATTTTGATAATCAGTTTGTGAACATACTTTTCTTAGGAATTATATTAATTTGTTTTAACTATACTTAGACAAAAAAATGATCGAATTAATTTTTGTTATCGGTAAAGATAACTACACTAAAATATAGTAAGAGAAATGTGGTAAGTTTATTCAGGACAAAAAACTCGTCCCGTCCTATCATAATGGATATAAAACCATTAAAATGATTAAACCCCGTTAAAGACAAACACAAATATTTTAAGGGTGAAAATAATTCATGTGTCCTTTCATCATGTCCCATTCTGTTCTATACGCGTTTTCAAATGCATTTCGCATGAAACGGTGCATTTTCAATACGGGATATTCCTAATATAGGAAACATTTTGTATTCCTTAAAAATGGGATGAAAGGAAAACAAAAGTTCCTGAAAATCCTGTTTCGGACAAAAACAATATAATATACAGTATATAGTATATTTATATACCATATGTCATAGTAAAAATATCACAAAACTAATGACTTCTTTCTTCTTATTACTTTATATTTGATTTATTTATATAATATTACATTTATTTTAGTTTTTTTTTAAACTATTAAAAAATATCATTTAATGTATTTTATTTTTATAATTTTTATCGCTTTACGTTCGATAAATTGGAAGGAAAAATATGTTACTTATAAGATTGCAATCGCTAATTTATTTTAGTTGTAACATGTTCTATATATTTTTTTTTGCAAATTTATGTTTCCATTCCGTTCTGTCTCCTTTCATCCCATCCCCTGTAATTCCATCTTGTCCATATTCATCAAATTCATATTCTCATCTCATTCCCTTAAACTCAGGTTTGTGAAATTATCACACAATCACATACCAATTTGATTTAAAATAAAATAATATATACTTTTGTTAACAAAATAATGTATTTTATGAAATAAAGTAATATATTTGGTTTGGCTAATATATTAAATATATTTTATTTTACTCAATTTTAATTTGGATCAGTAATATATACTAATAATGATAATAACTACCCATTGTAAAATAGAAAGTTATTTTATAATATTTTTTATTTTATTTTATACAATCAAAATTTAGTGACAATTAAAAAAAATAGAAAATAAATTACTTTTGGCTATCCCTCCTCTCTTCTTTCTTTCACCCACCCGCTCGATCCCTGTCTTGTTTCCTCCTCTTAACTTTCACATTTCCACCGTTATAATTTTGTTCCCTCGCTCTAAATCTTCAGTCTCTGTCTCGATCTATCAATCTTAGTCTTGATCCATTATCAACCTCCCATTATTGTTCCTTCTCAATCTTTGTGTTGTTCTTTGTTCTCTGTCTCATTCTCCCACTCTCAATCTCGTTCCCTCTTCTTAATTATCGTCATCTTCATCTTTGTAAATCGAATAGTTGTGGTCGAATTTGACATATAAGGTGACATTGTATTTGGGTTTTTTGATTTGCACATATTTAAGGTTTTAGTTTACATAATTTGGCATTAAGCCATCAATTATTTTTCTATTTTGCATGAAGAGCTTAGTGAACTTTCACTCAAAGGAATTCTAGTTTCAGTTTGAGTTTCGATTTTAAGGTTTTGTAGATTTGTGGATGCTATTTTTTGAATTATAATTATGTGATCACAAACTCATATATCGTTATTTGCACATGCTATTATATCATTCACTAAACTCATGTATACAATTTAATTTAATTTGTAGATCTGAGGTTGCTCTATGTTTGTTTAATCATCAGATGAAAGAAAAAGGTTGTAAGACTTAAATTTGTTAAAAGTAAATTCAGAGAAAAAAAAATACTTTGTATTTGGGTTAATCTCAAGAGCATCTTAAAGAAGAATTTGGCAAGATGTTCACCATATGATTCTAAATAGCCAAGATTAAAGGTACCAAAACATACTTGTTTCTATGTTTTTTTCCAATTACCAAAACCAATCCAACCAAAGTGTTTTGCTTCTTTGTCTAAATGACTTTAACATCCAACCAAAGTGTTAGCTGTGGGTACTAAAACAAATCCAACCAAAACAAATCAAACCAAAGAGTTATGTTTCCCAATATCAGTCACTAGACTGATATTTATTCAGCCGCGAGTCCAAATTCAAACTGGAAAATATTCCCAAAAGAGAATCTGACACAACACCATTAGTTTGAGTGTTTGCCTTGTGATATCTCTTGGGTTCTAAAGAAAACCAAACCACGGAAGAAAAAAACTTGAGCAACAACAAACCACAAAAACATGCTTCATTTTTTATTTTAAAAAGAAATCTCTATTGAGAATACGTTTTGGTTCTGGAGATATTGGGGTTCGATAGTTTTTGGTAAATTCTAGAGTGATACAGATTCTAATTTCAATTCACACGATGACTATACTTATAGGATAGCTTAATCGGTTTCAGAATATTATTTGGAATTTCGTAATATGCCAATTGTTTAATATATTCAATAAATTAAATAATACCATCCAAACTAATTATTTGGTATGAATGATTTCCGATTAATGCTCCTAGTTGATAGTTAGAGATACTGATTTAGTTTTCGTTTCCTTAAATGTTTTATATTATTAGTTTTCTCGGTGTAAATCAAATTTATATATGGCTAGTTTTTTTCAAATGCATTATTTGGTATGAATGATTTGCGATTAATGCTCCCAGCCAATAATAGTTAGAGATACTAAATATGGTTTTGATATCCTTAAATGTTTATATTAATAATTTTTTTTGGTTTAAATTGTTTTGCAGATTTAGAATCTGTTTGGATCAGCGTATATTCACTCCAGATCCGAATAGCGACACATGATCCTAACTCAGACATATTGGCAAACAAACAGATCCGCACGTTTAGCATATGTTAATTTCTGATTTGCCTTTTTTTCTAAGTGTACTCCCCGAGTTCCAAAACAAAAGGCGTATTGTTGTAAAATTATATTTCCGACCAATCACAGTAATATTTAGTTTTGGAATTGCTTAACTTATGAGATATAAATTTAATATATATATATTTTTAAAATTTTTGACTTCGAGTAGTTATGGCAAGTCCAAATATTAGGATTCTATAATGGATTCTGATTTCTTTATTAAAGTAAATTTTAAAACTATTATTAAGGTAACAAATTATATTTGATTTTGATTTGAAGTTTAAATGCTTGATTATTAAGATGACAAATTAAAATTATTCCCTAAAATATATGTTAGTTAATTTTATTCTAAATTCAGAATACGATTTTTTTATAACATTGATATATTTTCAATCAAAATTTAAAACCAAACAGTAATTAAAGAATTATTACAAAAATAAAAATAAATTAAAATTCTCAATTTAAAGAACTGGAATATGCTAAACTATAAAGGAAAAATATATAGTAAATATATGTTAAGGTTTTCATATTTGTTAACAAACAATCAACTTTTATTTGTTTGTTTTTGCCATATTTATTAAGTCGAATTAATTATCATAGTTTTCTTAAGAAACTTTAAAAATCTAAAATAAAAGATAATATTCAAATATTAAATTAGATTTCTATAAATATCTAAAAATCTAGAACCGAAATAAATATCTTTATGTTATATATACAATTTCAAATTTAATAATTTTGCTTTTATGGTAACAACTTTAAACTATTTCCAAAAATATCAGGTAATTTTTATTTTATAATTAATTTCATAATTATTGTTTCCATAAATATTAGATTTTCGACTAACAATTTTTGTTTACCATATGTTGTTTTAAAAAAAATATATATATTGGCAATTGGACCTCTTTGGCAACATGGATATATGATATGGTTTTTTTTTTTTTTTCCAAAATCTTGTTTTGTACTCCCCAATTAATAGTATAGATGACTTAAACCAATACTAATCCACTTAAAACCAACACTAAACCAAAATTAAAAACCTGACCACATACTAAACCAAAATTAAAGCCTGAACCATCTCCTTTTCCTCTTTCTTCATCTCCGGATCACAAAACAAAGAGATACGTCTCCGCTGCTGCCGTTTTGAACGAGAAGCTTGTAGGAGGAGGAGCGAGGAACGGTGATGTATTTGCGGCGGCTTTGCCGTAGAATCTGAGGATGAGAAGAGCTGTTAGTGAACATGATGTTGAATCACCGGCAAAGACCGTCAGAATTGAAATTGGCGTGAAGAGAAGTATCGATTATGAAATTGAAATTCTCCGTTTCGTTGTCGAGAGAAGAAATTGAAGAATTTTCCTCGTTGTTTTGTGGAGAAAAAACCCCTCTGAGAACACGTTATTTGAAAGAGAATTGCGGATATATGAAGTTGGATTTAAGTCAATCTCAATTTTGGTCCACTTTTTTCTGTAAAACTCAATGAGAATTTGCAGACCCGGATTAGTGTTGTTGTAAGTGAAAACGACTGCAGCAGAGGATTTCCCGCATTGATCCTGGGGGAAAGCATGACATCGTTCGCAGAAGAGACAAACTTAGTGATGTAGAGTCTCATTGTTGTCTCATTTTGGTGAATCATTATCATTGTTTAGCTTATAACAGAGAATTTGCAGGTTGAGAAGATGGTGCATTATCATTTAAATAATTGCAGAGAACAAAAAAGGCAATATAAAACATAGAAAAATAGTTACAGAGATTGAGCAAACCGAGTCATACTAGAGAACAATAAACAGACCTGTTGTCTCTTCTAATCTCATTCATCCGTGACTAAAAGTGCCTTGAGACAATTTTACTTGAGACTTGAGAGACAATGCCTTGAGAAGGCTCTCCTTACTATCAGATTCATCGTGTGGTGGTGAGAGGTGACTGAGATGATTTGCAACGTGGTTGGGATGATTCGACTTCATCATCATGAATATCGCCATCAACAGACCAATCGATTAGATTTATTGGTTCTCAAAATCTTGGGTTCTTCAATTCTGAGATTTAGAGATTTCGATCTTAAATTCGGGTTGTACTAAGGTTAAATCCGGTTTTTTTAGTCCTAATGTGGTTAACAATTGTCTGGGTAGTAGTAAACCGAACATAAACCGTGTTTATATGTCTTTAGGTTATGAATTTTGATTTTATGTGTTATGAGGTTTCGAACTTCCGATTTGTGTGGACCGAGATCGAGGTTTAAATTTTGTGTAGTTGTGGTGCTATATGAAACTTACGAGGGGGCTACAGATGGTTTTTCCAATTAATTATACAACAGTCCAAACTTGAAGGCTTTTTAATAATAGATCTCTACATATGAGAAATTCAAACTGATGTTTTCTTGATAAATTTGAGACGGTGTTGATTAACGTCTAACGCAAGTTCAGCGTTCTGTTTTGCTTTTCTCTTCTCTCCGACTATTTTTTTTTCTCTTGTCTTTATAAAACAACGAACCAAACAGAACCGAACTTACAAACAGTTTGGTTTGGAGACAAGACACTACTAATCTTGCTTTATGTGTCCAATTTAACTTCAATCTTAGGAGATTTGTCAAGAAGAGAGTTTAGCTCAGCAACATAGCTTCCCAAGTCAGTTGTGGCGTTAACACCCGAACCAGAAGCAGAACCAGAGTCAGACCCTTCTGCTCCACTCTTCTCTTCCCCTTCCTTTGAAGTCAGAGCTCCATAAAACAGCTTCATTGCGGCTTCCGTTGAGAGAGCATGAACAGAACAGTGTAATTTCTGAAACTTCTCTCTAGTTTCTTGTTCATCGATCAGCTTTTCTCTTAGCTCATCAGGTAAGAAAGCCAGTGCACTTCAAAAAGGGTCAAAACAGAATAAGTATAAACTACTTCATCGGATATGTGACACATCGCAGCAGCTCATGACTAATTCTACCTGGAAACACCTCTAACAATACCAAACTTGTAGCCAGCAAGAACCGATTCCTTATAGCCAAAGTTATAACCTTCCTGCGCTATAGCTTCTTGCCCAGCAGCAATCCCTTCACGGTATCCCGCCTGTGATTTCGATTTACAAGAAAAGCCAGACATATAGAGAAATTGATCAAAACTGAAAAACATTTTACATAAGAGAGAATGATAAAGTTAAAAGAAGAAAAAAGAATACCGTGTGGAATTTCTCACGTCTCAACTTATTATCATTGTCCAACACGCGAGCTTCACTATATTCTTCATCTGAACTTCCGTAAAAGGGATCATCTGAATCCTCAAGACTGTGATCAACATTACCTATACCCAAAAGAAGACTCTTCTCAGAGAGACGTTTAATTCTGCTCTAATCCTTAACAACCAAGCAAACACAAGATACATTCCCAGTAATAGAAGAAAAGCTTCTCAGCTAAGCCTCATTGAAAATTATAGTAAACTTATGAGAACATATTTGCAAAAACTTTGTTAATCGCAACTTATGAAGGTATAAGAGTCAATCACCATGTGGCGAAAGCTTCAAACTTTCACCATAAAGCTCTTTGGCGAAATTAGATTTCCCATCTGTAGATTAACAAGAACAAGAATTTTCCAGTCGTTTCATTTAGGTGGGCGATTAATGAAACTTAACAAATCATCAGTGAAAATCAAATTAAATAACCTTCAGGAGGCTCCATCAGTTCTACAGAGACGACACCAACGAGAAAACGGGGTTTGAGTAAAGGATCTTGAGAGCACAGAGGCACCAGAAGGACGATATTGCCACAACACAATCACAAGGAGACGACCCCTAATCTACTGTCGTTTACTGACTTGAGTATGAGGCCCAGTCAAGCCCACTTAGCTAATCTTTTTCTGATGGGTCAACCCAGCAAATCAACTCAAAAAAAACAACGACATACTGTGTATTATTATTTATTAATTAATACAAAGATTAACATAAAACAAGACAAATAATATATAAGAAAAGTCTCTAACGGCGGCTAATGTGCACCGGAATGCTCTGCTCGTATCGGAAAAAATTGTCGGGATCAACTCTTGTCTTAACTTGAACCAACTTCTCAAAGTTATCCTTAAAATACTTAACTCCATACACTTTACCTTCCTCGTATGTTGAGTTCAAGCTCTTCCCAATGTCAACGTCCCTATAGTTCAAAAACGCCTCTCTTGGATTTTTAGACACGTAAGGGCTCATTGCGTCAAACACTCTTTCCGTCTGGCTCAAGCAATCTCTAGCGGCTGCTTCACCTGGCACGAACCAGTTCGAGGAGTACTGAATCTTGAACATGTTCCCTGCTCGATGAGGAAACGCCGTCTCTGTCTCCGGTATCTCGCTCATTCTCCCGCCGTACGGGTTCCAAGCCATCGTCACGTTCTCGTTCTCTAACAGTATCTTGAATATCGATTCTAAACCGGGTTTTGAGATCGATTTCTGCACGTAATCGGATTTTCTCTTGAGGAAGATTTGCTTTTGCGGGATCCGGTTTAGCATGACCGATGTTGGCGCTGTACCGGGTGGGATACTAAGCCAGAACAGAACCGATTCGATCCATTTCATTTCTATGCACTCTGTTTTATTAATACCGAGTTCCGGGAATTTGACGTTCATAATCTCTAGAAGCTTCTCGGAGCTTCCTAAGAACATTCCCATGAAAGAAGCCTTCATAGTCTTGTTACTTGAGCTCAACGTTAATCTTATAAACAAATCGTTGTCGATCTTGTCAGCGATCTCTTGCCATTTGGATACAAGATCGGTAGTGGTTACTCCTCCTCTGTTTCCTACCGTTTCAACGTTAAAGACTGTGACTTTCTCCGGCACCGGAACAAGCTTGATCTTCCAGGCTAAGACAACACAGAAGCTAGCGGCTCCGCCGCCTCGTAAGGCCCAGAAAAGATCTTCTCCCATTGAGCTCCGGTCCAAGACTCTTGCGTTAGCATCGACGATCTTAGCGTCTATAATGTTATCAATCGATAAACCGTATTTCCTCATCATGTTTCCGTAACCTCCACCGCTAAAATGCCCACCAGCGCCTAAACCAGGGCAGATTCCGGCTGGGAACCCACGGAGGTTGTTGCTTTTGTTGGCAACTTCGTAATAGATCTCTCCTAGGGTCGCACCGGATTGTACCCACGCGGTATCGAGTTTTGGATCGATCTCGATTGACCGTAAGTTAAACATGTCGAGGACGACGAAATCGACCGTGGATAAATAAGACATTCCGTCGTAGTCGTGGCCTCCGCTACGGATCCGGAGCTGGAGGCCGAGTTTTTTGGCGCAGTTGATTGTAGCTTGGATATGAGTGAAGTGAGCCGCGGCCACGATCGCTAGTGGTTTAAGCGTGGTGCCGTTGAAGTAACGGAGATTACGGACGTAGTTGTTAAGGATGGTGAGGAAGTTAGGGTTTTGTTGCCTGTATGTGAAGTTTTTAACTGGGGACTTTGGGTCGGAAGGTTTGAAAACAGTGAGACATTGTGTGAAACTGTCTTCGAGTGTTGATGGTGCTGCTAATGATGTTGGAATTATAAGGAAAAAAAACTATGACGATTAGGGTTTGAGTTGTTAGAGCATTCATTTTTCTTACCTTGGAGAAGATAATGGCTTTTAGTGTTCTAATTGGTGAGGGATTGTGTTATTATATATTGTATTATTTTGTTTTAAACAAATAGTAATAAATTGCTTTTCTTATGAATGTATATTTTTGGTAGAGTGAAATCTAAAAAGTAGTCAATATAGGTAGTTCGTTGGAGATTTAATTCTTAAAATATATTCCTCTATCTTGTTGTAATTAACTAGATCATAAAAATAAAAAAATATATAAAAAAATAAAAAATTAACTTGTATATTACATTACAAACAAAGTTTAAAATGAAATCTTGAAAGTTAAAAGCCTAAATATATATTTCCGACCCAAAAAAATGAATAATCTATATTATTAAAACAGGTACTCATGGATCAACTTAGGGCTGGGCATTTGGGTAATCCGTTCGGATTCGGGTATTACCCATTCGAGTTCGAGTAAACGGGTTTAGAAAAATAGAACTCATTGGATATTTTTAGGTATATAGGTTCGGTTTGGTTTGGGTACTATCGGCTTCGGGTCGGTTTGGGTTACAACTTTTAGAACCCGATTAGTATCCGAACTACCGGGTACCCAAAAAATATAATTAAAATTAGTTAAATTTAGTTAAATTTTGATTTATGTGACAAATTATTTTAGATATTTTGATGATTTTTGATATTTAGGTATAAAACTAAATGAAATATTCAAAATTATAATCATAATTTTAGGTTAATTGCATTATATTAATGATAAATATTATAAATATGTTTATATGTTAGGGTTTAATGGGTACCCAAACGGGTACCGGGTATTATCCGACCCTAACCCGAACCCACAGGTATTAGAAAATAGAACTCAATAGGGTTTTATAGGCAAACCCGTACCCAACCCCAAATCCAGTTTTTCGGGTCGGGTTCCGGGTTGGATATTCGGGTACGGTTTTTATGCCCAGACCTAGATCAACTTTTAGACCAAGACTTTGTTTTGGTAGTTTTTAAATAAAATTGTTAGAAATCAATAATTATAATACATTTGTATATCATGGAATTAAAATTCTCTAACCATTCAAATTAAGTCGGATCCCGAGCGGATCATTTAATACCCGATTAGTTGAGCCGATTATCTCTTCAAATATTTACCGTTGATTATCAAAATAAAATTAAATCTTGGCCACTGATTTTTTCAATGGTTTTAATTTAAACCATATATTTTGATTTCCAAATCATACAAAATTGCTTGATTACCGAGATTGTTTTTAACTGCAAATTTAAAACAATTTTTTGGGATAATCTTGCCTAAATCTTAATCGATTAGAATATTTAATTAAAGAAAACATATACATCATAATTAAATAAGGAAAACGTTTAAATACATAATAAATCAAATCTAAATTTCTGATTTTTTAATATTTTAGGAAAAACAAGAAAATAATATTAAAATTAATATTTGTATATATTTTTCCTCACAGTTTTAGGATCAAATAAATAAATCCAGTTTATTTTTTTTTCTAAAAATTAACTAATTACAATTTAAAATAAAAATTAAATTAATTTAAAAGGTATTTTAAAATAGTATTCATTATAGCCTCAATAATATGAAGTTAATTAATATATAAGATATGTGAAATTAATAAAAACCAATTCAAATTTATTTTAATGGATATATAAAATCAAATTATTTGTCAATACTCTCTAAACACACAAGATATGCAAAATATCTTATGTAACTAATATTTTGTTATCATAAATAAAAATAATATATATTTATAAAAATAAAATATTTCATGGATAACATTTGTTGTTTAAGAAAAATTATTAAAAAATCATTTTTAAAAAACAAAAAAAGAAGCAAAGAAATTTCAATTTATATTTGTATTTCTAAATAGTAATTACCCTAAATTAAGTATTTAAAACTCTAAAATTCAATAATTACAATTGGCTGACTATATTGCATTACTATATATTTATGGAAAATTGAATACTAATAAGTAGCTTTTTAATTTATTTACTATGAACAAATCTTCTATTGCATAAGAAAATAAAATTTATGTCAAAAAATGTGAGAAAAACACAAAATTTAGTTATGTTCTTACCCGAATATTTTGGACAATAAAAATTGTCTAATAGTTAATTATTTAAAAGAGAACAATTATGGGACATAAAAAAATTTACGGGTAGGGATGAGATGAAACTGGACGGGACAGGACAAGACGGCATGGGACGAGATGTCTTTGTTATTCTAAAATAGTTATGTGTATGTTATATCATGTAAGTAAACCAAATATACTAGTCAACAATATTTAAAATTTTGAATTATAAAAAAATATATAAACCAAACATTTTATGCATTCGAAATATACATAAATTAATTACAATATATGTCTTGTCTTTCCGTGTTGTAGCGCAAGTAGCAAGAGGTATCACCTAGTTTAATTTATTATATCCCCTATTTATTTATTTTTGTATAAAGCAGGTTTCAAACACATTAAATAATGACATACAAGTTCAATACACGTACTGACAATTTGTAGCGAGCATAGTTAGGTTGAAACCTCAAAGATAATGTCGAAATTAGAGAAGGTGGTTTCTTATTCAATACAAAAGAGGTTTGTACAATTAGGACTTCAGAGAAATTTAAACCTTATTATAAGACTATCAAGATTTATCTCGAGAGCACGCCTTCAATAGTTGCTACACAAGCATGTGTTGGTATGGCCTTTAATTTATGTGCTAGTTTAAATTTTGAGGCCATTAATTTATAAAAAGTACTGCCAAACTGCCAATATAGCTCTATTGTTAAAGACTTGTTAAAGTGATCACAATAGGTGGTGGACTCGAACGTAAAGTCCCAATAGCTCTATTGTTGAAGACTCCGCATTTGGAATCTATATCATGAGTCATGGACACATTGTGTAGGTATTAATTAATGTTTTTATACAAACCAACTAATTGATGGGGTTCGTTCTCAATTTGCTTATATTTTAAAATTTTTGCTTCAATGGAGCCAAATATTAATTCGTCACTACATGCGAAAAATGGTACAAAATTAAGCAAATATTACACATTTAGTCAAAATGTACATCTCAGAAAATGGTTTCGTGATGTGATACATGTCGTAACGCTTGTATACGTTACTAAAATTAAAAGCACTGAGGCTGAAACTAACATATTTAATTCTTCCTACCAAAATGGTGGAACACGTGACAAACCACCATTATGTAAACTTTGTCTTTGTGTGCGGGTATCTATTTTCATATTCTCATAGTTTTAATGGGTATAAGGATGTTTATACCCAACTCGATCTATTGTTATCTACATATGGTATTTTTTTACTAACGTGAATTAGTATAGTTCATTATTACGTATACGTATATAGGTAAGTGGTCCAATTAAGCGACTTCGACGTATGCATTTGTGTACTAAATTGTAACCATAAGAAAAAAAGAAAAAACAGATAAGTGGTTGCACACTTGCACCATCAAGTCATGACGCCAACTAACTAAAAGATTCACCTAAAAGCCCTCTTTAATGTATTCTCTTTGTTCATTTGGGTTTATAACAAAAACAACTTTTTCATGCATTCGTAAGGGATAAGCAAAATGGCTATCGGAGGATTGGCTCTTGATGACTCGGACGCCGGCAACATTGACGCCAAGTTCACAGCCGCAGTTGTCATGAGTTGCATTGTGGCTGCCTCATGCGGTCTCATATTTGGATACGACATCGGAATCTCAGGTTATAATTCTAGCACACAAAGGATCATCTCATACAACAAGTTTTTAAAATTTAAGTAAAAACCAAATTATACTAATTAATTTAATTTTTGATTTTTAAATTTAACAAAGGGGGTGTGACGACTATGAAGCCGTTTCTTGAGAAATTCTTTCCATCAGTTCTTAAAAAAGCTTCGGAAGCTAAGACGAATGTGTACTGCGTCTACGACAGCCAACTTCTTACTGCCTTCACATCTAGCCTCTATGTCGCCGGTTTAGTCGCTTCCTTAGTGGCTGGCCGTCTCACCGCGGCTTATGGTCGCCGCACCACCATGATCCTGGGCGGTTTCACTTTCCTCTTTGGTGCCCTGATCAATGGTTTAGCTGCCAACATAGCCATGCTCATTTCCGGTCGGATTTTGCTAGGATTTGGTGTTGGTTTCACCAACCAGGTAGCTGTAATTCCAATTTCACTAAAGTCCATAATATATTTTTGTTTGTTTGTGTGACAAAATTATATTATGGAAAAAGTGACAAAATTATACATGGAAAAGTGAGCCATCCGATTTATAATTTAGTTTCTTTAATTTTTTTTTTAAATCACTTCCATACTGATATAGTTCGTATGGTTATGGCCTGGTCTCATAAAATTTCATTACTATTATATTTATGCAATAATAAAAATATACAACTTTTTAATTTTTTACTCTTACTAAAACTGTTATGGTCCAGTTTCTGTTTCAGTTTGTTGGTTTGTTATTACAATAAAATTATGCGGTTTGTAGACAGTTTAGTTTCGGTTTAACTTGTATTTGGTTTTTGTAAGCAAATCTATTACAAGGTAACTAAAATTTTTGAATGTGAACACGTACGTACGCTAGGCGGCTCCGGTATATCTTTCGGAGGTAGCGCCACCGCGATGGCGTGGAGCATTCAACTCAGGCTTTCAATTCTTCATCGGTGTCGGAGTAGTAGCAGCCAATCTAATAAACTACGGCACGGACAGCCTTCACAACGGCTGGCGCATCTCACTAGGCCTAGCTGCTGTACCAGCCGCGATCATGACCGTCGGATGTCTATTCATTTCCGACACACCTTCTAGCCTCTTGGCCCGTGGGAAACACGAACATGCTCACGCGTCGTTGCTAAAGCTACGTGGCGTCGAAAACATAGCTGATGTGGAAACCGAGCTAGCGGCGTTGGCTAGGTCAAGCCAGCTAGCCATAGAGGCTAGAGCCGAACCTTTTATGAAGACGATATTGGAAAGACGGTATAGGCCTCATCTTGTGGTTGCTGTGGCGATACCATGTTTTCAACAGTTAACCGGGATCACGGTTAATGCGTTCTACGCGCCGGTTCTGTTTCGATCGGTTGGGTTTGGTTCTGGTCCGGCTCTTATCGCGACCTTGATACTTGGGTTGGTTAATCTTGGTTCGCTTCTTGTCTCAACTATGGTTATTGACCGGTTCGGTAGACGTATACTGTTTGTTGCTGGTGGTATTCAGATGTTTATCTGTCAGGTACGTTCTAAACTTCTAATTAGGTTAAGTTATGGATTATATATTTATGCTTATCACCAAGCATGCAAAAATTGATAACTAGGTCATGTACAGGTGGCAGTGGCTGCTTTGCTAGCGGTGACAGAGGGAGCCACCGGGGACGGAGAGATGAAGAAGGGCTACGCCGTGACGGTAGTGGTGTTACTTTGCATATACGCGGCTGGGTTTGGATGGTCATGGGGGCCATTGAGCTGGCTGGTCCCGAGTGAGATATTCCCACTCAAGATGCGGCCGGCTGGTCAGAGCTTAAGCGTGGCCGTGAACTTCGCCGCAACGTTTGCTCTCTCTCAGACGTTCTTGGTAACGCTCTGCGATTTCAAGTACAGTGCGTTCTTGTTTTATGGCGGTTGGATCTTTATAATGACGTTATTCGTCATCATGCTCTTGCCAGAGACAAAAGGGATCCCTGTGGATTCCATGTATCAAGTTTGGGAGAAGCATTGGTATTGGCAACGGTTTACTAAACCGACGTCAACTTGAAAGATGCAAACTTGCAATGGTTTACATTTTCCATGGATTATGATTATTAGTTAGCATTGAAAGGATATAAGACATGTAAAATACTTACATTCATCAAATTAGTATAGTATGTATATTTTGACTGGAATCTTTATATTGTTATGTAATTAATTATTTTCAAGCAGTGTATATTTTAGACTTTTTAGTTGTATTTTGATATCTTACAAAATAACGTGCAAAAGAGTTTCATTATAGGTTATCTAGCAAATTGAAAATTTGAAATTGGGTTAGTTTACAAAAATATTTAGGACTCATTTACAATACGGAATATAAACCGTGAAGTTTTCTTCTTTTAATACACTTTACACATAATCACATGAGCTTATAGACGAGTAGGGAGCAAAGCAAATAAGTCCGATAGTAGGTGAAAGAAGCAGAAGGCGGACGACGAGAGGTAAAATTCGCATATACATTTCATTTTTTCTCTTTATGTGAGTGTAGCTTGTTTTAGACGATGTTATTCCAATCAAGAGACTGATTTTGTATTTGGACAAATCTGATTTATTTTGTAGGTCGGAGGAAAACAATAATTGGTTAAAGAAGCAAAAAATGAGATAAAGTTTATATATATTTTTTTCTTATGTGTGTAACTTGTTCTAGACGATGCTATACCAATAGAACCCATATTGTGGGTCATCTTTAACCTTGTTTACTTTGTAGTTGACTGAATGCTATGAGAACTGAGATTATGTCATGTATTGTTTGGATTCTCATAAAAGAATTCAAGCGTTCAACAATAAAGCATGTATTATACATATTTTTTGAAAAATGATTTACCTAAACATGTTTAGTTCGCATAAGCATTCCGAAAATACCTATATCTATGTTTTCTGGATTAAAATATATGGACTCTCTGAATCTGATCATCTGGATTAAAATATATGGACTCTCTGAATCTGATCAAATATTCTTCAATCAACCATATCCATAAAAAATCACAACTATAGGGAAAAAATATTATTTTTCTATTTGTTTTTGTAACGTTGCAAGTTTTTAATATTATCCTATATATCTGCTTTCAAGCCCATAAAATAAGCCCATCGCCTTCCCACAACCCATACTATCCAAATCATTACGGTTCCCAAAGCAGAAGAATCAAAAAGATTCATTAAAAGAGAAAAGAACAAATCAAAACCGACACGTGGGAGTCACTCCTTGACAGCTGGATAATACTTACTGGGGCTCTCTACTAAATCAACGAAATTTTTTATTTGTCTTCGTTCACTCACTCTCTCCTTTTTTTTTCTGGTTCTCTCTTCTCTTTTGTGTATTTTATTCAAAAGCCAATTCCCAATTTCCCACCAAAGCTCTTTTGGCGCAATCCGGAGAGTTCTCACCGACGACGACGTCATGTCGTCACCTTCCGGCGAGTCGACGAACGGCTCTCGTTGCTCATCATGCATCAACGGTCACAACGATCGATTCGATCTCTCTTCTTCGTCATGTTCCTCTGAATCGGAATCGAAATCGGTGGATGATTCGGAGAAGCTTCGAAGAATCATCGTTGCTTCCGTTAAAGGATTCACTATAGGTACTGGTTTAAAAGGTGGATTAGCTATTTTCTCAATCGTAGCTCGTTTCGCTCGCCGTCGTAGGTCTTCTTCTCAATCGAGGTTAGCCTAATCCGCCTTGAGATTTTTTTTTATTTTTTTTATTTTCCGGTTTAACAGCTCAATCTGATCTGATCGTAATCCGGTTTAGGAGAATCGGGGAGTTTTCGAATAGTGAAGCGATTGCTCTGGGGATAAAGGAGACGTTGAGATACGGATTGTTTTTGGGAACTTTTGCTGGGACTTTTGTTACAGTTGATGAAGCTATTGCTGCTTTAGTAGGAGACAAGAGGCATGTCCCTACACTAATCTTTTGGATTTTTTTTTTTTTTTTCTGATTTTTAGAATGAACCAAAATAGTGAAATATAGAATTACATCGGTTGCTTCAGATTTGATCACAGTGAAGTAATTTATCTGAATCCAGAACTGCAAAGTGGAGGGCCCTGTTTGCTGGATTGGTGGCTGGACCATCTATGCTTCTCACAGGGCCAAATACTCAACATACGAGTTTGGCTGTTTATATATTGATGCGTGCTGCGGTCCTTGCGTCGCGTTGTGGCATTAAAAGTAAACGGTTCGGGAAGATATGCAAGCCGCTTACTTGGAAACATGGGGACTTGTTTCTCATGTGTCTCTCTTCCTCACAGATTTTGTATGTTCTCCTTTCTTTCTAACAAAGATATTAACTTATTCCAACATAGGTTCTTGGTTATTAGTGGTTTCTGATTCTGCAGATTAGAGAATTTTTTCTTAGATTAGCAATTTTTTTGTGTGTGTGTGTGTGTGTGTTTTTTTTTCTTTCAGGTCTGCTTACATTTTGAAACAAGAGAGCCTTCCTTCATCGTACAAGTCTTTTCTTAATAAACATGGTGGGAAGGATCTTTCTATCTTACAAGGTGTAAAAGATATCGCCAGCGCTCAACCATTCACCAATTTAAGGGCAATTGAGAAATATTACAAGTCTGTTGGAGTTGATATCAAACTGGATCCTAACATGAAAGTCCCATGTTCGGTATGTGTTCATATCGTATCTTTTGTTCTACTATAGTATCAATAGCAAGCATTACTTGCTGCCTCCTTTGTGTTAATTGTCTCATGTTGTTTCCATGTAGATAATACATGGAAATGAGTCATGTGTTAAGCATGGTATTACATTTTTCCTTCAAGCTTACAAGAGGGCTCTACCTGTCTATGTCCCTGTCTACTTGATTCCAGCGCTAATAGTCCATCGTCAAGACCTGCTAAAAAAGTACTAGATTCATGTCCTGCAGAATCTTATAATTTTCTATACTACCCACTAAAAATGGTATTTAGTTTTCTGATTTACTCATCACCTCATGATATCTTTCATATCCAATCTCACAGGCAATACTCGATACTTGGCAAAGGTCTTCTGGGCACGGCAAGATCAAGTTTGTTTCTCTCGACTTACTGCTCTTCTGCCTGGTTAGAATCATTTATTGAAAAGCTCTTAATTTCATACTTTAACTAAGATTTATCAAATATTGTTTTTTTTTTTGTTAAACTTATACCATCTCTGTAATGATTTAAACTAGGGCTTGGACTTGTCTACTTTTCCGAACTTTTGAGACATGTAACATACCACTCGTGGCCATAGCAACGGTAACAAGCCAAATCCATCCACATCACATACATGTGTATGTGAAAATAGCTAATATTATACCTAAACTGAGGTTTTTTCCTGCAGTTCCCAACAGGTCTGGCCTTAGCTATTGAGAAGAAAAGCAGAAGAATAGAGATATCACTCTACTGCTTAGCAAGGGCAATAGAGAGCTTCTTCACTTGCATGACAGATGCAGGATATATACGACCGCCCAAGAGTCTAAGAAGAGCAGATGTGGTTGTGTTCAGCGTTTCGACAGCCATTATAATGCATTGTTACGCGCAAGAAAGAGAGGTATTTCGATCAAAATACTTGAACGTTCTAGATTGGGTTTTTGGTGTTCCTCCTCCTCCCCCTGTTACTCCTCGCGAAAAAAACCTAGAGACATTTACTTTCTAATATATCGACTTCAGAGGGCAAAACATAAGTTATCAGGGAGTTTGAGAAGTCTTGAAAGTTGTCATTTTGTTCTCCACTTTTAACCTAAAGATCTTTGATGTGGGATAGAATTTGGTGGTAGAATGTTCATTTATAGAGTCTCTAGGAGTTTTGTCTTGGGTTTTGGGATATCAAACGAAGATAGCCATATAGAGTCTTGTAGCTCATTTCTCTAACTTTAACCCCAATAGTGTTTTTTTACCAAAGTGATGCCGGTCACTGTGCTCAACTCACTTGAAAGTATTGTAACCATGTTTATTTTTCTTCCACTATAGGGTAAAAAAAAATAAGAAACAAAAAATATAAATTACGTAAAACTGTTTATTTTTTGTCCAAGAAAAAAAAAATCTTTTTTGTTCTTAATGGAAAAAGCCTCTACGTGGTAAATGATTGTGAATTTGTAATCATCAATCTAACGAGAACAGTATGGTTCGAGCGATTGGATAGGCATGTCTTGAATAGGCATGTGGGTGGTTTTGCAGACCAAATCCGTTGTAAATATAATATGTAATTCTTAGGGTGGGTCTTTCATGTTCTTCGCAGTTAAAATAAATTCTATGAAAGGAAATTGTAGCAAGGCTAACAACATATGCTAATTAACATTATAAACCATACGCAAGGCTGGACGAGTTACACAATATGACTTCAATAATTTGATACGAACATCCACCACCTATACATTGCATATCCATAGACCGTGCCGTATAAAACCATCCTCATAGGGTACACTCTAAACCTGCATATATTAGTTTTTTACATTAAAAAAGTAAATATAATTCAACATCACAGAAACATACATAACTTGTAAACCTAATTCGTTGCTATAAACACATATTACACATTGATCCTAACATTGTACGTTGTTGTTATATGTTCCAATCCAAAGATTTATCCATTATTAGACCCGAAAAAAGATTCAACCATTAGGCCATTAATCTAAACCGATCTAACAATTTAAATCAATATATAATTTTCATAAACAATATAAAAATATCCGTAGCTTTACAATATGCATACATTGCAAATGTAACCTAGGTAACATTATACCGTATATGTATCCATTGGGGTTTATATAATCTAAACCAGAATTTAGATCTAACAATTAAAAAAGTGACATATACGTATGAAACAACTAATCTGATATTGGAATAAGATAGTAACCTTGAAGGATGAGATTTGCGGGCGAGAGCGGCGGCTCTTTCCTCGGCGGTGACAGGGTATCCCCACCGTGAGAAACTCCGATCAAAGAAGTCCCAATCAGGCAAAAGTATGCCACCGATAAGAGAAATACCGACGGCGTAAGTAACAACAGTCTTCTTTAAAGACTGTGTCCATAACCATACGACCACCATAACCAACGCAAGACCTACCATAGATGATCTCAGTGCTGCTTCGTTTCCCATTTGTTATGGTTAGAGGTGAGTAGGTAATTTATTTTTAAAAGCGGGATTCGTTGAATGTGCGTTTGAGAAGAGAACGAAAAGGATGGTAACAGTCTAACAGAGTTAAACATGAAAAGAAGAAGACTAATATAACTCACAGAAGATTCAAGATTGTGAAGAATGTGTTAAGTTATATAATTAAACTGATTTTTATATTAAGGGGATATTTTGGAAAAATGCGTGGCAATTGAATGCCGCCATAAATGTAGTGATGTCCCAACTGTATTTTTTGATCCAAAATTGTTTGTTTCAATTCAATTTGAGTTTCTTAGTTTAATCCGGATGAAAAATATATTGTCGAAATAAAATGACATAATCGTCAAAGTAAAAATTACAATTAAAAATATGTTATAAATTAATAACTACTACTTTTTAATATAAAAACTAGTTAAAAATAACGAAATTTAATAAAATAATTAATATATATATATATATATATATATATATATATATATATATATATATATATATATATCATTTGTGAGTTTGTAGAGGAAGAACCGATCAACGAAGCTGCTCAAGAAGTGCCCATACCTGATAATCACATTTTGGAGGAACCACTCGACGACACTGACCTCAACCATGATGCACTGGCGTATGCTGAGCCTCAAGAGGTTGATAGCATCTAATCCCATGGTGTGATGGATGTAGAGATGAATGCTAGAGGTAAACGTAAGAGAGATGCAATGTATGATCCTACTAATAGGATCGATAGCTCCAAGGTCACGAACTACGAAGTTGGTGAAGGAAGCTGCTCTGGGGAGAATCGTAGTCCCCAAGGTCTTGACAGAGGCATGGTGGGCCTTATACCACCACCTTCTCCATGATGACAGCCACTTGGAACTGTAGAGGATTAGACAATGACCTCGCAGTTCGACGTTTGAAGGACATCATTTGCCTCTTTGAAACAAAACAGGGAGATGACACTGTCAGAGCAGTAGGTGCTGAATTAGGATTTGATCATGTAGTAATAAGGGAAGAGACACGATTTGGTAGAGAAGATTGGTTGTTGTCGACAAAATCAGCTTGGTTTTGTATTTAATTAATTGTAATTTGGGTTAACATCGGTTCACTTTTGGTTTATTATTGTTTTAGTTGGTTAAGATTCATTTGGAACATAATAAACCAAATTAAACCATAACTTCTGGGGATTTAAATCTAGTTAGATATGATAGTTTTTAGAGGGAAATAACTCGTTTTCCCATTGATATAGAGAGAATATCAAATTTACAGATATTAATCATAATTTATTTTAAGTTTTGAACTTGTGAATATTTATTATCTAGTAATCTATTGGTTATTAGCCGTCACTAGGACTCAGAACCCCCGCGATGTTGCGGGAATTATTTCAATAAAAAAAATTATATAATATAAAATTATTTGAAAATCATACAATAGTTTGAAAGTATGTACGAATAAAACTAAAACTATTTAAAAGAGAGAAAAATAATAAGTAAGTTTAATTATATAAATATTTGAAACAACTCATCCAGTTTTTTTTTTTTTAGCATGACATTTAGTTAGTGATCTCATCATACTCACAAACAACCTAACAACATTCAACAACAGCGGATAACATGAACAACACCAATAATCCAATAAATAACTCTAATAATAACTAAACAACAAAAGTCTAACAATTCCAAATCCAACAATGTCAAGAAGCAATCAACCATCATCCTAATAATGTTCTATGATCCAACTCTAGCAACTAACATAAGCCAGACCACAAACAATCGACTCTCTAGAACAACCTCATCTTCATCGCCCTGATTCCACTATCATATTTTGCATTTACCTATGCCACAACACAAAAGAGAGACGTAAATATTACGAAATACTTAGCCAGGCAATCCTGTCATCTTTTGGGCTATATACACAAGCAATAAGATCCCAAAGCACAAGAAACAAAACACAAGCAATTCACAATCAAACCAAACCTCATAAACACACATAACAGCCGTCTGCTGGGAATCGGTGTCAAGCGACACACGCCTTGTGGTGACTGATGCATCTCCCCCTGCATCGAACGATGCACACCTTGCATCGACTGATGCAACACCATTGCATCGGCCGATGCACTCCTTACATCGACCGATGCAACATCCAAATCTCTAACTGTGTCGACTGATGCACACCTTGAATCGACCGATGCAGCGCACTGATTACTCGCGTACCAATGCGACTGCGTCGATCGATGCAGTTGCCCTAGTGACGAAACCAGAAGCCGTCTTTGACCGCAAATCGTCCTCCAACACCACCAATCGTCCAAGAACAACACCACAACCAAACCAGGCCATAGAAAACACAAAAATCACAACAAACAAGGCATCAATCCACAAAATAACAGAGAAATACAGAAAACTCAGAGATCTCATGTTTAGATAAGCCATGTTCATGCACTCACCTTTAACACAAAGATTTTGACTCTAGAAGCACGAAATCAACACACAACAAGCCCCAACACGTCCTCAAACTCGGATCACCACTTCCACGAACAAATCTCTCGAGAAACAGCAGGAAAACTCCCAAAAAAGACTCTGGAAGAACTCTCCTTCTCTCAAACATTTTATAACAACAAGAACGGCCAAATCTCACCCTAGGCGTCGAGTTCCCTTTAAATACTCGAGCCTTAGGTTTTCATCAACTAAACTGCGTCAAACCAGAGAAAATAGAACTAATCATCCTGGCTTCGATCGATGGACAAACCGGATTTTCCAGCTTACGGGCGTTACAATATTAAACATAAACTGTTACTAAAACACACCCATTAAAATGAAAACTTATTATAAAAAAATATTGTGGTAAAAAGATGCAACTTTGTAGAAAAAATTGTTTTAACTATTATAGATATAAGATATTTTATGAATAATTATGATAAAGAGCTACAACCATTATAACAATTATTAATATTTATATTACTAGTAAAAAACAATTATGACAAAGTGATCCTAACTAAGAATATTAAACTTATGGTTGTAGTTGCAGATCAATTAGTGACAGCTTGTCCTGTGGGAAAGTTGTTAAAGGGTGGGGACCAGGGTTCGAGGAACGCATGGCGCACCAATAACCTACTGTGGATTTGGATGAATAGTTCCATTTGCCACGATGAGGGGTTAGGATCGATGCCCTGTAGGACCAGCTTTAGGCCTATGGAGGCAAGCTAGTGGGGTCCACGGAACAGGTTCTTACATAAAAATCGATTTTTCTGTGACAACCCGTCCGTGGACCCCACTAGCCTCACTGCTAGTTGCCCCATAGGCTGGTCCTGTAGGGCATTGATCCTAACCCATCACTGTGGATATTCAAATCCACCAATAACCTATTGGTAGATTTGGATGAATAGTTTCATTCCACAGTGAGAGGTTATGATCGATGCCCTGCAGGGCCAGCTTGGGGTCCGCTTGGACGGCTAGCAGAGGGCGAGTGGGATCCGCGGAATGGATTGTCATGGTAGTGAATAAATCCATTTTTCTAATAAATAATTATAATTAGTAAAATATATTTAATAATGAATGAAAATGTATAAACCAAAAAGAAAACTAAATATACACAACTTTCAAAAAGAATCTAAACTTTAAATATTAAGACCTTGAATTAATGTGTATAAGACCTTGTAGAATTTTTCTCAGACTGCAAAGTGTTTAGTTCTATATATATAATTCAAGAGACATATCCCTAATGAATAATTCACTCGTTGGAAAACTATATATGAGGTACTGCCTTATTATTGGTGGTCGGTAATATACTACTTAGATTATGACCCGCGGGCAAGTTTTTTCTTAATTTTTTAACGTATTATTTTAATACTATTTTTGCTAATGTATTCTTTTATTAATTTTAGTGATTTAGTATATAATTTGTGGTATACCGTATAACAATTTTTTAATACAATTTTATTTAAATCATTTTGATTCGACATATTTTATATTGGTATTGTTAAAATAGTAAAATAAGAATTTAACCTGTATTGAAGGATCATAATGATATTTTCTTTTTTAGTATTATCAATTCAATCATGTAATATCATATAGCATGTCATGTAATATAACTCGTTTGTATTATTTTGAAAATTTAATATGTTTAAATATTCATAATTTTAAACTTTTAATTAAGTTTAAATATATCAGTTATAAATTATAAAATTCTTAAAATTCTTAAAATTCTATAATTTACTATATACGGTTTACGATATATGAATGTTGAACACACACTTTTTATATTAATTGAGTAATATATGTTCGTTTAAAAAAATTCAAACCACAATATATGCAGGAAAAATATACATTTTTATCAACTTTATGTATTATATGATGGTTCACTACATTTAAATGTTAAAATAAAAAAGATGATAGAAGAATAATTCTTAATATGAAATAAATCTTCTAAATATCTATATTATTTATAAAATATTATATATATGGATATTTAAAATATTTTAATTTTGTTTGGTTATAAGGATATTAACTTTTTTGGATATGAATATAAGCATTAAATAGCATTAAATGTAAAAACTTTCAAAAACTGATTTTTGAGCAAAAACTGCTACAAAAATACTATTATAGATTTTTAAGGTGGCTTAAAACATCTCTTTAAATCTTGCCTATTCATATTTTCATGTTTAACAAATCGCTCCAATCTACTACATACATTTATGAGAATTTGTTAAAAATAACTTCTTTGATATGTCCCTTTTCAAAAATACCCCATTTTTTTGGCTATTTTTATTTTTATCCTTTTTTAATTTTTAATGACTATTTTACCCTTAACTGAAAAACATTTTATTTAATAAAAAGAAAAATAAATTTTCCCGCCAAAAAAATTTCCGAAATATTTTCCCGCCAAAAAAATTTCGAAAAAAAAATTCCCCCCAAAATTTTTTTTTGTCAACAATTTTTCCCGCCAAAAAAATTTTACAAGGTTTTTCAAAGGTTTTATAAGGTAGAAACCTTATAAACATCTTGTAAACGCTTTTAAAAGAGTTTTAAAAGGTTTTTAAAAGATTTTTTTAAACACCTTGTAAACGTTTTTACAAGGTTTTTAAAAGATTTTCAAAAAAATATTTTTGAAAAGGTTTTTAAAAAGTTTTCAAAAAATATTTTTTAGAAGATTTTTAAAAAAGTTTTTAAAAGTTTTAAAAGGGTTTTAAGCACCTTGTAAACGCTTTTACAAGGTTTTTAAAAGGTTTACAAGGTTTTTAAACACCTTGTAAACACTTTTACAAAGGTTTTAAAAGCGTTTACAATGTTTTTATAAGGTATAAATTTTAAAAATTTGGCGGGAATATTTTATTTTTTTGCGGGAATTTTTTTTTATTTTGGTGACTGTACATTTTTGTTGTCATTCAAAGAAATGGTAATTTGGTCATTTTGTACGTAAAGATGAGTAGTTTTAAAAATGGTTTGGAGGGGTATTTTAAAAAAGGAACATGGAAAAATGGTATTTTTGAGAATGCCCCTATATTTATTAGTGGTAATCATTTTCATCTCTCTGTTGGATTTATTTTTAAATTTTAAAATCGGTTTTACTATTTCGTTTAAAATTGGATTTTGGATAACTTATCAAACTTAAGTTTTACTCTAATCGCTATTTTATGATTTTAAAGATAATTAATTGAATATGGTTAATTGGGAGAAATTTTATAGTTTATGCGAAATTATGAAGTTTATAGCTGGTATATAGTAAATACTAATAGAGCAGATTCTGAAAGTACATAATGATTTTAATTGAACGCGTATAGTAAAGGGGATTGCTATATGCAGCCTTTTTTTGTTTTGTTGTTTCAGATGGATCTATAAATAACTAAAATTATTACATATTTAATTTTGATATAAGTTTCACAGTTTCTCCTATAATCGAGACCAATGAAGAATGATTCTAGCAATAAATCATCTAGTATGTTTACTTCATATATTTGAAATTAATATAAACCAAAGAAATTAAAAACTAATTAAGTATCCGCATACTGAAAAGACTTGAGACATAACCTCATCTTAAACCATTTGCATGTTCTATAATGCGGACCATCTGTCAAGGGCAACCATATAGTGACCAATATTTCGTAAGGCCGTGGATTCTGGTTGCTCACATCTCATACATCTTTTTTGATTAATTAAGAGGTTATAGACCGAAACCCATATATTCCCTCAAGTCGAAGACTAGAACATGTAATACGGTCTCAAATCGACAACCTCTAGACTTTTCCTAAAATTTTTTATCAGTTGAGCTATTGATTCTTGGTCAAATCTTTAAAATTCATGTTGTAAAATAACATATCACGATTTTTTCGTAGGCAGGATATCACAAAACATATACTACTAAATTTTAGTTAAACATATTAGTAAATAATTTTTGGCTTTATTTTGATCATAATTATTATTCAATCCATACGTGAAAATTATATATTTCCATACATATCAAAATATAATATGTGAAGACTTTGTTTGTTGTCGATATATCTATTGGTTACAGACATAATTTTTTATAAGAAATCTTAAAATAGTCATAATACATATAGTTTTTTCTAGGAGTTATCTTAATATTATGAACCAGTTTGTTCAAAATAATAATGAACCAGTTATCTTTTTGACGAAAAACGTACTATTTTCTTACTGATGAATAATTTAGAAGGATAATTGAATGTTTTTTTTTTGTTTAGAAAAAGATATTTGATTATTTTGGCCTTTGCTAAGTTAATTTTTTTATATAGAAAATTAAGTGATATTAAATTTTAGAAATTTCATACTAGTATTAATATACAAAAATGTTATTTTGGTCAACAATTTTGTGAGAAACCTTATAAAAATAAAAATAACACATCATCATCCTTTTTATAATGTTATTCAACGTCGACAAAAACCGACCTAAAACCAAAGTCATACTATGCGGGTAATGCGACTAATTAATTTGCTTCTCAATTAGGTTGGATTTTCCTCTTCAACATCCGACGGCTTAATTGAGTAATTTGAGTAACTATAAATCATATTTGTAAATATATATATATATATATATATATATATATATATATATATATATTAATAATATGATGAGATGATCAAGAGAAGCAAACAAAGATGAGAAGAAAAATATGGAAAAAAATTTCTTATTGTAATATTCGCAAACCGGAATTCCGGTTTGAGAGGTGCATCGGCCGATACACAGGGTGTGTCGTTCGATGCATGGTCGGTTTTAAGCGGACGAGTTTAAGTTAACCGTTGCAATTTGGGGTTAGGAAAACCCTGGAAATGAGTTTAAAAGGGGTTTGTTGTTTTGTGACTGGGGTGGGCCACTTTTGGAGAGGAAAGGAAGAGAAAAAAGAAGTTCTTGCTGTTTTTGAGTGTTCTTGGGAGTTTTGGGAGATTTCTTGTTGTTTCTGTAGAGATCTGTAGCTGGGATCGTTATAGGAGCTTCCTAGGAGCGTTCTCTTCCTGTTTTAGAGTCAGATTCTTCTTTGGCTAAGGTAAGTGCATGACCATGGCTTATCTAAGCTGGAGATCTCTCTGATCTGTTTGTATATGTGTTGTATGGCTTGTTAGAACGTTGATTGAGACTTTGTGAGGCTTTCTTTTGGCTTGGGATCGAGTTTGATGGTTGTAGGAACGGAGATCCGGCGAGGAGCTTCAGGGAAAAAGATGCTTGGCATGTGCATCGGTCGATGCACTTTGTGTGTCGGTCGATGCAAATGCGAGGATGGCGCGTTTGACCTAGGAGCATCAGTTGATGCCATGTGGAGGCGTCGGTCGATGCGATTAGGGTTTGAGTGCTATGTCGAGCATGCGTCGGTCGATGCAGTGTGTGTGTCAGTCGATGCAAGTTAATCTTGCGTTGGTCGATGCAAGCGTGTGTCGGTCGATGCAACCACAATTGGTGTTGGTCGATGCATGGTTGGTGTCGGTCGATGCAGATGTCTGGTTTGTTGTTTGGTTATTGAATGTTGGTTGATGGTTAGAGTTGTCTCTATTGCATGTGTGTATAGCCCAACAGATGGGAGGATTGCCTTACTGAGTGTTTATAAAACACTCATGCACCTCAATTTGTGTTTGTGGTGCAGGTAAAGGCAAAGTGTGATCGTGGAATCGAGGCAATGAGGAGGAGGATGTTCTAGAGGCTTAATTGATTGTGGTCTAGCTATTGTTATGTTGCTAGATTGAGTTCATAGGACATTGTAGGATGTTGGAATTGTTATTTGCTTGATTGGTTATTGGATTATTACACTGTTGGATTTTATTTGATTATTAGAATTGTTTGGTTATCCAATATTATTATTATAAAAAAGGGTAGGGTTGTTTCACTTATCATTATTATCTTTTCAGTCCTCTCCAATTAGGCTATGTCCACCATTACTGAAGGATCATCTTGCTTTTACTAACTATTTCAAAAGAAATTTTTATATGGTAGACTATTACAAACATATATAATCTTGACATTTAATTTCTGAGGAATATTGAGGATAGCTGTGGGCATTCGGGTCCCAGAACCCGATCGAGTTCGGGTTTTCGGGTTTAGACATATAGAACCTGTTCGGGTTTTTTATAATATTGGGTCGGGTTCGGATTTTACCCGTTCGGGTTCGGGTAATTCGGGTATATCCGAACTCAATCAAACCATGACAAAAAAAGCAAATTTTTTTTCTTTTTATAGTATTTTATAACACATGTATATATATATAAATATGAGGAATTTTCAAAAATACCCGTTTTCCTATGTCACTTTTTAAAAATACCTTTTCATGTTGGTCATTTTCAAAAATACCCCTTTTCTATGAATAAAATCACTAAATTCTAAATTCTAAACTCCTAATACTAAACCCTAACACCTCAAAACTATATCCTAAATGTAAAATGAGAACCCAAACCTAAAAAAAAATCTAAAAATTAATTTAACACATTGAAATTATGTAAAAGAGGGTAAAAATGAAAATGTTAAAAAATAGGGTATTTTTAAAAAGGGGTATCCCAAAAAAGATATTTTTAACAAATTCTCTATAAATATTTAATGTTTTATGTTAGAGACAAAAAAAAATAAGATGGCAAAGTGGTTTAAGATGCACTCTTAAATGTTCGAGGTATTGGGTTTGAATCCCCTAAAATGCTTTTTTACATTTAATTTGGATTAGTTTGGGTCTAACTTCAAGTTCGGGGTACCTAAACCTGATCGGGTTTTACACACTACCCGAACCGAACCACCTACTTCGGATCAGGTTCGGGTTTTGGATCTGGATAATATTGTAACATCCGCGAACCAAAATATGAATTTTTGGGATGGGTGTCGATCGACACCAATGTTGTCTGGTTCGACCAGTTCGATTCAACTATCGATTTGGACTGGTTTGGTTTAGGAAAACCACTAAACCGAGATATTTCAGTGTTTTGTCGACCAGAAGGGTCTTGGGAAGTTCTCTTGTCGCCGTTTAACGCTTTTGAGAGAAAAAGAGGAAAAAAAGAGTTCTTGAGATTTTTGGTGAGATTGGTGAGATTCTTGGCTGTTCTTGAGAGATTTAAGGCTAAGGAGGAGATAGAAGCTTGTTAGGAGGGTTGGATTCGTTGCTGTTGGTCAGAATCTTCCTGCAAAGAGGTGAGTGCAAGACCATGGCTAATCTAAGCCTTTGATTCCTTGTTCTTGCTTGCTTGTTGTTGTTTTGTGTGTTTTTCTTGTTGGGATTGGTTGCTACAGGTTCCTATGGACGTATTTGTCTTGGGTTTTGAGTATTGGGCGATTTGGAGGAGGTTGGGAGCGAGATTCGACTCTCGGCTTCGAGCGGATCGCGGTTGCAGAGGGAGCGTTGATCGACATCATATGGTGTCGGTCGACACCAGCAAATTAGGCATCGATTGACACTGTGGGATAGTGTCGGTCGATACCAAGGCCAGTGTCGGTCGACACTTGGCCGGTGTCGGTCGACACCTCTCTTCTAGCGAGATGATTATTGATTTCCTGGTTTGTATGTCTTGTTTGTTGATTGTTTGGAACATTGGTATCACTGTTGCTTGTGTGTATAGCACAGTAGATGGGAGGATTGCCTCACTGAGTGTTTATCAAATACTCATGCATCTCAATATGTGTTTGTGGTGCAGGTAAAGGCAAAGTGTGATCGTGGAATCAAGACGATGAAGAGGAGGATGTTCTAGGGTCTCGATTGGATGTTGTCTGGCGTTGCTAGGTTGCTAGAGTTGGGTTATTAGAAACATGGCTAGGTTGCCGGTTTCATGTTTCGTGATGACTGATTATTAGATTGTTGTTATGGATTATTATTGGTTATTTTATTATTGGATATTTATTGGTATTGTTATTTCCGCTGTTGGTTGTGGTTGTGGATAGGTGGTTAGTGGGTATAGAACCACTAGTTGTAGTTTATATTATATTTATATTTATTATTTATTAATAAAAAAACGGGTCGGATCGTTTCAAATATGCCCAAGACTAATTGAGGAAGTGCCCTGATTAATTTAGGCGATGACTTATCAACTAATTTACAAAATTTTCGTTATTCAACAGAATCAACAAATATTCAAATGTAGTATCTTTGATTATTATTCTTACTATATTTTTGATATAAAATGTTCATCATATTTTGGATTTATAACCATGTATTTCGTATTCAGATCCGGATAATATGTCCAGCGCTAATTGAGAAAGTGACACGTGATTAATTTAGGCAATGACTTATCAAGTAATTTACAAAATTTTCGTTATTCAACAGAATAAAAAAATGTTGAAATGTAGTATCTTTGATTATTATTCTTACTATATTTTTGATATAAAATGTTTATCATATTTTGGATTTATAACCATGTATTTCGTACGATTGCTATTTATAAACATCGATAGTCATAAATCTAAAATATAATATAAAACAATTTTCCCTTTACTGATATTTAATAGTAAATATAATTCATATATTACCTTTTGAAATAAGATCCCCAGAAAGTTGAAAATCTATAGTAAGATTTTTGTCCATAAATGGTTTTGTTTTGAATTGTTTTATTTTGAAGCTTTCCCTATTAGTTTCATTTATTAATTAAATTTCAAGGCAAGAAAATAAATATTCAAAATGATGACCAAAACAAGAATCTTATATACATTATTTTCCTAAAACATTTTCCCATTAGATTTATATATAAACAACTTTTAACTTTTAAGTTGTTCATATCTTCTAGTTTATTCATATCTCTTGGTATTCTTCTAGCTTTTAGTGGGTAACAAAAAAATGGTTTCTAGCCGTGATGACACTTCGATCGATGAACGGGGAACTACTTCTATGGAAACCAACGACAATCAGGAGAGGAGCAATCACCAACACCACTCCAATCATCAAATCCATAGGCTGGAAGAGTAAGATCTTAATTTAATTTAATTAATTAATATTTATTACTCCATGTGTCTCTCTGATAAATTGATGTGTAGTATTTGTCACACATACAGAGAAAAAATATAATTGATTTATTCTTTACTTTTTCTAATAATTTATTTGTTTTTATTTATAGCCACTCATATATCTATCTGATGATTTATTTTGCTGACATTTTCTCCACTTTTTCACATTTTTAGTATTAAAAGTATTTAAAACATCAATCTTTTAAAGACAAAAAAAACATTTTCTAAAATATCAATCTATGTGAGACAAAAGGAGTATTATTTTACCTGGCCTCTTGAGTCATACATTAATGGTTTAATTAATATATACTTTTGATTGATTTAAGGTACTTTAATGAATGTCCGCATCCAGACGATTTGCAGAGACGTCGGTTGGCGGAAGAGCTGAATTTGAAGCCTAAACAAATCAAGTTTTGGTTTCAAAACAAAAGAACCCAGGTTAAGGTATTCGTCTCACCGATGCATGTTTTGTTTTGTACTATATAGTTTCGTATATATAATACAAAGTGATTTAATTTAATTAAACCTATTAATGGCGATTAACTTTGTCATTGTTATTATGTTGTTGTTGAGATGTTTATATACCACATGAGATTGATTTATGTTTTGTAGATTCAAAATGAAAAAGCAGAGAACGCAGAGCTTAGAATAGATAACCTGAAAATGAAATGTGAAAACGAAGCAATGGAAGAGGCCCTGAAGACTGTGGTTTGCCCTCCATGTGGTGGTCGCCATCCTGGGAGAAAAGAGCAATTACTTTATCTCCAAAATTTGCGTGCAGAGAATGCTTTTCTTGAAATAGAGGTACGTGTTAATGCAAATACTTATCCAACTAAATTAGGATCCGTGCTAAAGTACGGATTGAAATTCCTTTTATTTATATTATAATTTTAGAATAAAATATAATTTATATGATTATTTTTAAAAGTTTTTTGGATAAAACATTATGCAATAAAATCATATGTTAAATATAATGACTTAAAAAAAATACCTATTTTGTAATTTTTATATTGTTAATTTTGTAATTTTATGTATGAGAAATGATTATGTTTGTTGTTTGTTTTTATTTTAATTTTTGAACATGTTTGGTGAAAGTTTTTTAATATGTCCTTTGCATAGGTAAGATTTATTTTCAGTTGCACAATAGATCTCGAAAATCACGATTAAGTGTGATAAATTACCAAAATTGTATTACTTTTTATGCTTAAGAATATATTTTTATGCCTAATAGTAGCACATTAAGATTAATAATATTCTTTGGAATATTCTTAAGTGTATTCATATAGTCCACGGATTGACCAATTAATATATAACTTTTTTTTTGGTAACCAACCTATATTTAATGTATAACCGATTTTGTAATCAACTTATAAAAATTATATAGTCTACAAAAAAGGTTGTGTACTTCCGTTTTATTATATAGGGGGATATAAATTTATTTTGACTAGTATTCATTTTATTTTGGGATATTCTTAAGTGTATTCATAGTCCACGGATTGACCAATTAATATATAACATTTTTTTTGTAACCAACCTATATTTAATGTATAACCTATTTTGTAACCAACTTATAAAAATTATATAGTCTACAAAAAAAAAGTTATGTACTCCCATTTTATTATATAGGAAAATACAAATTTATTTTGACTAGTATTCATTTTAACCAGCTCATCCCATTTTATTATATAGGAAAATACAAATTTATTTTGACTAGTATTCATTTTAACCAGCTCATATATAGTATGACGCTAAATAGAACTTTTAACTTTTTTTTACTGGTGATTTTTTTTTTTGAAAAAATTGTCGAAGTATGTATAGTATTAGTTTTGGCCAGCTCATATAGAACTTTAATTTCTAATGCTAATTAACTTAATTTTCTAGTGATGATTTTTTTTATATCGAATTAATAGTCGAATTATGTATATACATATATAATTCGAACTTTTGAATATGATTATGGGCTTATATGAAAGAGAATATGATCTATTACTTTTCTTCGTTTTTCACTATTACTTTTCTTCGTTTTTCAAATTATACTTGGTACATTTTCTTGCACAAAATAGTTTAGAAAACATGTAATCTTCTTATTGCATCATATAATATCAAATCAAGTATTAAAATTATTTTTGATTTCTCATAACTTATATAATTAAAAAATACTAATGAATTAATTATGTAAAATATATACATTAAATTGAATATTCTGGATGTTAACATTTTTAAGCAAACATTTTTTTTTTCTTTCTTTTATTGATTTTTTTAAGTAACTAAATTATTTGTCATACAACTTTGACATAAATTTTAGAAATTAAACATTTCATTGACTTCCAATATGAAATGTTTATTTTACAGTGACTATACGAGATTATTTTTAACAAAATATTGGCTCGAAAAAAATAAAATCACTAATATTTTTGTTAATAACTTAATATCAGCGTGAAAGACTCTCAAGCTACGTAAGCCAGCACAGAGGTCACTCAATACGTAGCGTTGATGCCTTACCCTATCTCCATGGCCCATCAACCTTCAATAATCGTCCTGCTTCATATGGAACCTCTTACAACCATCTCCCCACACAATCAAGCTTGTTAAGAGGACCATATACTCGTGAAAACATCAACGTCACCCCACAACCTAAGCCGCAAAATTCGGTTCTGTTGCAGCATTTGCAAGCGCTATCTCAACCGGAGAAAACTGTAATGTTTGAAATGGCGGCAAAAGCGGTGGCAGAGGTTATGAGTCTCAGTAAAATGGAAGAATCAGTGTGGATTAAATCGTCTATTGATGGTAGGCTCGTCATTGATCCAGGGAACTATGAGAAAATATCTACTAAGATTAACCATTTTAAGAGCACAAGTGTTCGTCCTGAGTCTTCTAAGGAAGTGGTGGTGGTTCAAATGGATGCAACAAACTTGGTCGACATGTTCTTTGATACAGTGCGTACTTATGCCATTTTATTCGAAGCTAACATCATCAAATGAATTATCAAGTTTCTTCTTACATTTTTCATGAAAAAAACTAAAGTCTTCTTACGTTTTTAATCACAATAAATATATTGCAGGAGAAATGGGCGAGGCTTTTCCCAACAATTGTGAACGAAGCTAAAACGCTTCACGTGTTGGATTCCATCGACCATGGAAGACAAACATTCTCAAAAGTGGTACGAATCTTAAAATAATTAAATTTTTGTTTTAACGTCTAGACTTACTACATCAACATTTGGTGAAACTGGATGATAAATAAAAATAGATATACGAGCAAGAACACATATTGTCGCCCTTAGTGCCACCTAGACAGTTTATAATCCTAAGAAGTTGCCAGCAAGTAGAAGAAGATCTCTGGATGATAGCTGACGTTTCCTGTCATCTCCCAAACGTTGAGTTGGATTTTACGGCTCCGCTTTGCACTAAACGTCCCTCCGGTGTTCTCATACAAGCCTTGCCCCATGGTGGCTCTAAGGTCTCTCTTTCCTCTTTGATACATTTTAAATCGTTTACAACACATAAACTCTTATGTTTTAATTTTAAATTATTTTTTTCTAATTACTTTTTCAATTATTTTTCTCTCGATTTTGTTTTTTTAATTTACCTTTATTAAACCCAAAAAATAACAAAGAATATGGGCAGGTGACGTGGATAGAGCATGTGGAAGTGAATGATAATGTGCGGCCACATAGGCTTTACAAAGATCTCTTATACAGTGGTTTTGGCTACGGAGCTCGACGTTGGACTGTTACTCTTGAGAGGATGTGTGAGAGGCTGTCTCTCTACTCCATGTCTGACTTCCCATCCACTGACCACGCCGGAGGTACTTACACTATTGCTATGTATATATACTTAGTTGCTATGTATATATATCTACTCCATGTCTGACTTCCCAGCCACTGACATAAACAGGATTGATCAGCATTTTTTTTATATACTTAGTTGATTATTCGTACAACAAATAAGTAACTTTCCAAGCCCAAACCAATACTTCTATTAGTATGATATTGTCCGCTTTGGGCCTAGCTGGCAAAGCCCGCACGAATTTCTTATTGGGCTCCTTCCCAAAAGGTCTCATACTAATTAGAGTGGGTCTTGGCTTATATATTAGAAACTTATTTTCTAATCTTCAAATGTGGGACATTGTTTGTATTCCAACAGTTTTATATGTGCCGATCCAATATTGACCACAAGTGCTAGTTAGTTTTTACTGTTTATTAAAAAAAGGGTTTCATTTCTTATTGTAGTAGTGAAAACAATAGAAGGCAGAAGGAGTGTAATGAATTTGGGAGAAAGAATGTTGAAGAACTTTGCATGGATAATGAAAATGTCTGACAAACATGATTTCTCGCAACAGTGTGATACTAATAACAGCGGAGTTAGGATTTCTGTGCGGACAAACATAGAGGCCGGTCAACCGACCGGTCTCATTGTCTGCGCCAGTTCATCTTTATATCTCCCTCTTACTCCTCTCAGAGTGTACGATTTCCTTAGCAACCTGGAGGTTCGTCACCAGGTAAACGGTTTAATCAGTTTTTTTTTTGTTATACGTCGTTATCTTCCACATGATTTTTTTTTCCTTGTTGGGTCATTAACAAGAAATCTAATATTATTTGAATTTTAAAAAGTGGGACGTTCTCTGCCATGGGAATCCAGCGACTGAGGCTGCTCGTTTTGTCACCGGATCCAACCAAAAGAACAACGTGACTTTTCTCAAGGTATATTACTCCTACTATAAACCTTATGATTTTTACAGGATATAAAATTATAAATTGACATTTTTCTTTTAATTCATTATAACTAGAATTCATATAGAGATGTTAATTTTCATTATTTCTAGGCCTTGCATTAACTATGATTATTCTTATACATTATGTAGCCGTCAAGTGGAGGGGAAAATAGTGAGTTGATGATACTACAAGATGGCTTCATAGATGCATTAGGAGGTATGTTTGTCTACGCTCCAGTGGATCTAAACACAGCATACTCAGCCATTTCAGGCCAAGTTGATCCTTCCACCATTCCCGTCCTCCCGTCCGGTTTCATCATCTCCCGTGACAGCCGTCCTTCTGTGGGTGAGCTTGACAGTGAACGGATGACACTCCTCACCGTGGCTTTCCAAATTCTTGTCTCTGGTTCAAGTCAATCTACGAATCTCAACCTGGAAGATTCTGCCACCACGGTCCATATCTTGATTAGCTCCACCGTTCAAAGGGTCAAAGCAATGCTTAACTGCGAATGATGCATGGTCAGTGTGAGTTTGGTTAAGTGACCACTTTCCAAATCTAAACTCTTTGGTATTTTGGTTTTGTTTTTTTTTAACTTGAAATAAGTGAGAAGAGTATTCTCTGTTTGATCCTCTAATTAGGAGAATCGTACTTTTTCGTATTTTTTGTTGGTCGTTATCTTATTACAATAAATTTCTAAAGCAAGGGCCTTAGATAAAACAATGTTTAAGTTGTTGCCTTTTGGCATGTTTAATTTGTTTGTGATATTGTTGTTGGATTGATAAGATGTTATTACTTAATTAATTTATCTTTTTCCTTTTATCTATCACTAGCAGTTGACCCGCGTTACACGCAGAAGTTTCATGAGGTTGTTTTTATTTTCGTTGTTTTGTTAGTTTGATATTTTGTATGTTTTTCCTGTCTTTCCGTGTGGTTATGGTGTTCGTATATCGTTCTTTGTTCTTTTACTGTTTTTTATGGGTATTTTTTTTTCTCAAGTTTGTATTTTGTTTTCTATTTTAGAAATCTAAAATTTATTAAAATCATGATGATCTTTTTTTGTATTCATAAAATATAGAATTTGAAGTTAAGTTTTGTATAGTTATTTTTTTTATCGGTTTAGTCTTTCGTTTTGGTTTATTAATTTAATTTCTCATTTTCTCGTTCCATATTTTTGTAGTTTTTTTAGATGTTGTTGTAGGTAATGTTTTTTGTTTTTTTAAAGAAAATAATTAACCTGTGGTAGTTGTTTTTTTCAAAATACTTTTGTTTTTGGAGTAATGTGTTTGTGGTTTTTGATGTCAAATGTTTTGCCAGTTCACTTACTTACAATTCTGTAATTTTAGTTTGGTTCTTTTTCTGTTAGACATTGGGCCTTAATTTCTTTAATACTTAGAATTCTGTTGGGCCGTTAGGTTGTTATTGGTTTGTCCTTGATGTGGGAATGACTTTCTTCCCTTTCAAAATATGAGGTCGTGTGAATGGGTAGCGGAGAAGTAATTTTCCCGATCTACAGTATTGTTAGAGTTTTGAAACTTGAAAGTATTTCATTAATCCTGCTAATCCTTCTTCATTCAGCCCTTTCAGTGATGAATAATTTACTTCTCTGCGCTTCGCATCCGTACGGGTTAATTGGCTCTTCTCTGCTGATTTTGTTCAAGTTAAGTGTTTGTTGGTCTTCAAATCTGGCGTTTATTGATTTTGTTTTTTCGGTTTCATTTCAGAATTAATTTGAGAATTGTATTGCCGATTTTTGTTTTAATTTTGTTTCGTTTGGTCTCCAGAGTCTGTTGCGATTGGATGTGAATTGTGTGTTGTTAAATTAATGAATAGAATTTCTAACTTATTTATTTGTGTTTTGTTGTTTACGTTATTAAATTTTATTTTCTTATGTTTGTTTTGTTTGTTTGGCAAGTGATTCCTGAGAGAGGTGGGCAGGATAGAAAGATTCAGTGAAGTATTTCTCACTTAGCCATGGTTGGTTTTGTTTTCCATCTGCAACATGTGATTATTTAAACATATTTGAAGATCACTGATGTGAAACTTGACACAAGCTTTAACATATTAAGATGAGCATATTAGAGTTTACTTCTCTTGAATTTTGTTTTGTCTTTTACTTTTATGCATTTCGTTTCCCGCTTCTTGCTTCCTTCACCACTCACTCTTTCTTTCAGGTCGGGTTTGTAAGATACTACGTAATCTCCATGAGCAGGTGATGTTATTGATAGAACAACATATATAGGATGTACAATCGTATCCTAACTACCATAGAGGAGATATACGCGAGATATACAAAAGTGAAGATATGGATAACGACGTATCTATTCTAACACTCCCCCGCAGTCAGAGCGGGAGGAAGACGGACACTCAGACTGGAGCGAAAGTCGAGGAACAACGGTGACGGTAACCCCTTTGTGAAGATATCGGCATATTGATAGGCAGATGGGACATGAAGAACACGAACCTGTCCAAGAGCAACATGTTCCCTAACGAAGTGAATGTCAATTTCAATATGTTTGGTGCGTTGATGGAGCTCAAGGAGAAGGTTGCGTAGCCAAGACGTCTCGACAACAACATTGGCGACACCGCGATATTCGGCCTCCGCACTAGACCGGGAAGCAGTTTGTTGGCGTTTAGCCGACCATGATATCAAGTTGTCGCCAAGAAACACACAGTAACCGGATGTGGACCGACGAGTGTCAGAGCAGTCAGCCCAATCGGTGTCAGAGTATGCAACAAGACGATTAACAGAGGAGCGATATAGTTGGAGGCCATGAGTCAGGGTGCCCTTGAGGTACCGTAAGATGCGCTTCAAGGCATTGAAATATGCTTTGCGAGGATCGTGCATGTGGAGACACACTTGTTGAACGGCATAAGCGATGTCAGGCCGAGTGAAAGTGAGGTACTGGAGAGCACCCGCGAGGCTACGATATAAGGTGGGGTCAGAAACTGGAGGACCAGCATCCGTAGGTAGCTTAGGATTAGTATCGACAGGAGTTAGACAGGAGGTGCAGTTGGACATGGAGGCACGAGCGAGTATCTCAGTCGCATATTGCCGTTGATGCAAGAACAAGCCGGAGCTATTTCGTGTAACGGCAATCCCAAGAAAGAAGTGAAGCTGCCCAAGATCTGTCATCTCAAATTCATGGCTGAGAGAAGTGATTATGGAGTGAAGGAGACGAGTGGAGGAAGCCTTAAGAATAATGTCATCAACATATAGCAAGAGATAAGCCAATTCATTATTGTGAGAGTAGACGAAGAGTGACTGATCACATTTTCTTTGCGTGAAACAAATCTTCTTAGCATATGTAGAGAACCGGTGGTACCAGGCACGCGGAGCCTGCTTGAGTCCGTAGAGAGACTTGCGTAACAAGCAAACATGGTTCGGCTTTGTTTGATCAACGAAACCAGGCGGTTGATGCATGTACACATTCTCTTCAAGGTCGCCATTAAGAAAAGCATTCTTTACGTCTAGTTGATGCAGGGGCCAGTTCTTGGAGACGGAAACGCTAAGGACAACACGAATCGTTGCGGGCTTGACCACGGGGCTGAAGGTTTCATCACAGTCCACACCAACCTATTGAGACCGACCATTTGCAACGAGACGAGCTTTGTAGCGAGTCAGATTGCCATTCACATCATACTTGTGTCTGAAAAGCCATAAACAACGAACAATGTTAGTAGCGACTGGTCGTGGAACAAGGTCCCACGTCCTAGCCTTAATCTGAGCCCTATACTCCAAGGTCATGGCCGGGTTCCAATTTGGATCTCTAGCAGCCTGTACATGGGAAAATGGGAGAGGAGAGATCATCGAAACATTAAGGTTCAGCCGATGTATGGGCTTAGTGATACCCGCTTTGCCTCGAGTGACCATGGGATGTGAAGGGGATTGGTTATTTGGCTGCACATTTGGCTGCAGAGGTGGCAACGGAGGAGTAACCGGGTTGTTTGGTGGTAAATTTGGGTGAGGAGATGGAAAAACGAGGGGCCTTGGAATTGGAGGAAGTGGTGAGGGAGTTGATGTTGTGGTTGGCTTAGGAACTGTTTGTTGTATGGCAGAGTATGGGAAAACATTTTCGTCAAACGTGACATGTCGAGAGAAAATTATTTTGCGAGTGTGAAGATCAAGACATCGATAGCCACGGTGATCATATGGATACCCAAGGAAGACACAAGGTGTAGAGCGAGGAGCGAGTTTGTTGGTCGTGACAGGAAGAAGATTAGGAAAACAGAGACAGCCGAAGACTCGAAGATGTGAGTAAGAGACTGGTTTGTGGAACAAGCGAGAGTATGGAATCTCATTGTTAATGGAAGAAGACGGGACAATGTTTAGCAGATATACAGCCGTATGAAGAGCCTCGACCCAGAACTGTGATGGTAATGATGCGTGGACTAGTAACGGACGGAGTATGTTGTTGATGGTGCGTATCATCCATTCTGCCTTGCCGTTTTGCTGAGAGGTGTGGGGACAGGATAGACGGAGGACGGTACCTTCAGCGGCCAAGTAGTCCAGCATGGCTCAATTGGTGAATTCGCCGCCATTGTCGCATTGAAGAGCCTTGACAGAGCGGCTGAATTGAGTCTTGACATACGCTGTGAAGTGAAGATATCTGCTAAACACATCACTCTTTCGTTTTAACGGATATACCCAAACAAATTGTGAAAAGTGATCAAGAAAGAGAAAATAATATTTTATTCCACTAGGACTCAAAAATGGGAGATGTCCATAAATCAGAGTGAACAATGTCAAACGGAGAAGAAACAATAGAGATAGAAGAAACAAATGGCAATCGTGTATGTTTGCCAAGTTGACAAGCATGACACAAAGTAGAGAGATTGCCGGTATTATTAGAGATGGAAGGAGACGATGATGCTAAACGACAGAGAGAATTGTTATTCAAGTGACCCAAACGGTTGTGCCAAACAGCGCCAGTCGAGAGAGCAAGAGGCAAAGCATGACAGTCAGGTAATGTCACTGAATACAGAGGACCAGGACTGTTACACTGGAGCAGCGGAGTTTGAGTTGGAAGATCCTTAACAGAGAAGCCAAAAGGGTCAAATTCAACGGTGCAATTGTTATCCGTAACGAATCGGCGAACAGAAATTAAGTTTTTGATCATAGAAGTACAAACAAGAACATTGTTTAAAGAGAGAGGACGAGAAGAAGAGGGAATACTCCCATTACCCATCGTAGTGACTGGTGCAAGAGAACCATTAGCAACCTTGATCAGAAGAAGAGAACCCAAATTAAAGATAGGACGGAGAGTACCTTGTTGTTGTGTAACGTGGGTGGTTGCACCAGAGTCCATGACCCATGCAGGATCATATGGGTCCTGCAAACTCATGGTGTTGAAAGCGTGAGCGAGTGCAGTCGGGATCTGTTCACCGGAGAGGGTAGGAGACACCGACTGAGCAAGATGCATTTCACAATGGTTGCGGGAAGGTGGTCCGAGGAGACTGTCAGAACGATGATGGTGAGTTTGTTGTTGTTGCGGATGTGCCACATAGGACAGTCCATGGTAGTAACTTGGATGAGGAGGAAGGTGCGGTGGGTAGCCATAGGGAAATGAATAAGTGTTGCCGTACGGCCAGGACGATGGTGGAGGCGGTGTATTGTTCCAGGAGTTTGTGTTATTGTTGTTGTAGCGGCCACCACGGTTGTGGTTGTTGTTGTTGTAGCGTTCACCGCGTCCTCTGCCTCGACCGCCACGGCTATTGGTGTTCCGTTGAGGCGGATCAGAAGACGTGACAAGCACGTCAGGAACAGAGGCGGGAGTTGGGCGGATCGTCTTCTTGAGGCGTTCTTCCTCCATAATCAGCATGGAACGAGCAATGGAGAAGGAGGGAAAGGGGGTCTTGTGCTTGATGACGTTGATGATGGAATCAAACTTGTTAGTAAGCCCATTAAGCATATGCATAACAAGATTTTTCTTAGACACCGGCGAGTCCACATTAGCAAGGAGATCAGAGAGTGACTTAAGCTTCTTGCAGTACTCATGAATGGTGAGATCACCAACTGAGAGATTTCTCAACTCGTTGTCAAGTTGCAATGCCCGAGCCTCTTTGTTGTCACGAAAGAGGTTTTCAATGGCCAGCCAAAGATCACGTGCAATACACTTGGTTTTGAGGACTGTGTCAAGAATAGATTCGAAGATGGTGCCGTATATCCACATCTTGACAAGACCATCGTGTTCTGTCCACGAAACACGATCAGATGACGTCGGGGCTGAGGTTCCATCAAGGTGACCGAGGATGCCAAAAGTGAGACAGTGAGTCTCAAAGAGCTCTCTCCAAGTGTCGTAGTTGAGCTTGTCCATGTCGAGGACAATCGAGACGTAGGCACGGATCTGGAAAATGCCGAAAGGCTTGACATTCTTTGAATGAGACTTGGTAGCCATGAGGATAGAGACAAGAGGAAAAGAAGGTGAAGAAGGAGGAGAACAAGAGAGATTAAAGAAGAAGAAGAATGAAAAGAGAGCGGAGAGCAGGATCGATAAGCGGCGCAAAAACCTAAGAAAGTTAGCAAGTTTTTGGTCGCAAATCTGATACCATGTAAGATACTATGTAATCTCCGTGAGGAGGTGATGTTATTGATAGAACAATATATATATGATGTACAATAGTATCCTAACTACCATAGAGGAGATATACGCAAGAGATATACATAAGTGAAGATATGGATAACGACGTATCTATTCTAACAGGGTTTTATATTTTTCAGGAATCCTTACTTTGTGAAATGTTTCGCAATGCCGAAGACTGCAGCTGGAAGGTTATCTTACACAATAACATACACGTTTCAGTGTTATGAATGCGTGGGTGGTTGTAATAAGAGCATGAGCGTAATAATAAAGTGGATCTTAGTTATAGAATTTGGAAAATGCACATGTGGGTTCGTTCATCAATGGATACATGTTCAATCTTCTGTATACCATCATATGGTTGACCAAATATGGAATATTCGATCTTCAAACTTGGTCAAATAACAGTTCAGAAATCTTCTCCTCTTTTCAGGAAGATCGAACTTGTTTTGTAATTAACATGTCTTTAAATACATTGTAATCTTGATTGTAAAGACTTAGACAAATACAAAGACTTTCAATGGTTATATAGAGTTGAGACCTTTAGCCTGTTTGATAGTCCAATTTTGGGTACGTGTAGACAAAGATTTTAGGAATATGAAAATTAAATGGATTAAAAAGAGAGCCGGTTATTACATTTCTACAAAGGCCCTTGTTGTCACAAACTCCCCATCAAAATTTAGTCCCTGATGTAGCATTAAGTTAAAGTTCACCGGGAGAGAAATGATTGGTAAGTGTGTTGACAGATCATAATATTTGAGTAGACCATGCACATAGTATTGACTACACATAATCAAGAATAGGTAGAATATGACCTCCGATTCTCTGAATATCTTGGGGTTGATATTGGTGGGTAAATTATACAACTCCCTCCATCTTTCTCGCTATAAATAACCTCAAGCGTGGTCGCGTGTTTGTTCGTCAAATGCGCTAACTCGAACTTTTTCACCGCTGCTTCTCACTGCAGCAGTAGTATTGAAACATGTGGTGATGTAATATGGGTAAGTCATGGGGGAGGGAGAGTGTATGTTTAATTAAACAACTCTACACTGACGTGGTTTGCTAAGAACTCAAACCTTTCAAGATGTATAATGACTAACATCCTCTCCAACGTTTGTGTGACTCCATTATGATACACATGTGTTGAACAAACTTGGCCCATGTGAAGAGAAGGTTAGTTTTTGAAAGTATAAAAATATCGGAACTGTTCAATATATTAGAAGTTCCAATAAGAAGACGTACCCGAGAGTTTGGAATTTGTATTTCCAAGAGAGAGTAATTGTTTATAGAGATATAGAAATCAGTGAGTTTAAAATGTGGGTTGCTTCTTGTGACTTCAAGACCAGATATAATGTAGATTTCCCCATGGCCTCCATCGATCAAAGATCTCTCAAAATTTGGAAGGTGGAGAACGTTAATCGACCCCTGCATCATAGTAGTCTACAACACACAGTACTATTAAAATAGGAGGAATAGGTGATTGAGAGTCAAACATGAGGAGCATGAGAAGAGCATGCAAGGTTGACAGATCATAATATTTGAGAAGACCATGCACATAGTATTGACTACACATAATCAAGAATAGGTAGAATATGCATGGTAAGTGTGTTGCAAGGTTGACAGATCATAATATTTGAGTAGACCATGCACATAGTATTGACTACACATAATCAAGAATAGGTAGAATATGACCTCCGATTCTCTGAATATCTTGGGGTTGATATTGGTGGGTAAATTATACAACTCCCTCCATCTTTCTCGCTATAAATAACCTCAAGCGTGGTCGCGTGTTTGTTCGTCAAATGCGCTAACTCAAAATTTTCACCACTACTTCTCATTGCAGCAGTAGTATTGAAACATGTGGTGATGTAATATGGGTAAGTCATGGGGGAGGGAGAGTGTATGTTTAATTAAACAACTCTACACTGACGTGGTTTGCTAAGAACTCAAACCTTTCAAAATGTATAATGACTAACATCCTCTCCAACGTTTGTGTGACTCTATTATGATACACATGTGTTGAACAAACTTGGCCCATGTGAAGAGAAGGTTAGTTTTTGAAAGTATACAAATATCGGAACTGTTCAATATACTCGAAGTTCCAATAAGAAGACGTACCCGAGAGTTTGGAATTTGTGTTTCCAAGAGAGAGTAATTGTTTATATAGATATAGAAATCAGTGAGTTTAAAATGTGGGTTGCCTCTTGTGACTTCAAGACCAGATATAATGTAGATTTCCCCATGGCCTCCATCGATCAAAGATCTCTCAAAATTTGGAAGGTGGAGAACGTTAATCGACCCCTGCATCATAGTAGTCTACAACACACAGTACTATTAAAATAGGAGGAATAGGTGATTGAGAGTCAAACATGAGGAGCAGGAGAATACCTTTTCGTTAATGAGAGAATGAAGTCAACACCCATGAGTTGGCCGGCTTTTTAGCATTATGGGCAGGCCAAAAATGGAGCAATCTACCCACTACATGTTGCTCTAAACAGCCAGGTTTGAGCTATGCAAATGAAACGTAAGGAAATAATCATTAGGCTATAAATTAATGAATATAATAAAATAACAACATTGTTAATCAACATAATATAGAAAAGTAGAACACGGACGCCTTGTACATCATATATAAAAGTTGTCTATTTCTTTTTCTAAATTAAACGAAGTCATGAGCGCTTAATAATGGAAGTTTTACTTTTAAGAGATGAACACAATATAGGAGACGGGCAATATTGAAAGAGTTAAAACCTCGGCTCGCCTGGAAGATCTGTATCGGTATTGGCAAGAGAAACCAACTGCTGATACTTAAGGAACCTGTAAAACTCTTCCGGAAAAATTTCCCGAAAAACTCGTCGACCTGATGAAAAGCAGTGGTTTCTATGAAACGTATGGAGAAAGGGGAATCGGTTAGTTTAAAACGGGTGTTGCTTCTGGTGACTTCAAAATCCGACATAATATATATTGCCCCATCAGACAGCGACTTTTCGTGTTTTGAAAGATGAGTGACATTGGTGGATCCTTGGATGACACAACTCTGAAAAAAAGAAAGTCAAATTAGATAAAGAGATTATAATCGAGTAATTGAAAAATGTAGTTGAGATTGATACAACCTTTGATCTATTAGCAGGAAATCTACTCCCATTAGTTGGCTTCTTTTTTGGACGTTGCGGACAGGCCACTGGCCAACGATCTGCTGGTGTAGGCGGCCAGCTTTGAGATTTGCGAATGAAACAACAGTGGAATCCGTGTTAGTAAATAAAAAATTTAGAGAGAAAGGAAATTGTGAGAGGCATGAAGTTGGAGGAGAAGGCATTATATAGGACTTGACCTTGCACGCATTGAAGAAAAATTAGTGCGGCTTCAATTGAATGACAGAGCATTGAAAGAACTTGAGTAACGGTTGTAGAGGAAAACGATCCGATGGAGATAGAGAAACGGTTTGAAGGATAAGCGAGTAAAGAAACAATGAAGAAGATGAGGGACGTGTGAGGTGACAGAATGGAATCAAGATGGGGGGACGGTTGAGGTCGCACATTAATGACAGCGGAGTCGAGCTACCAGGAAAAGGGTTTTCTTCCATGAGCAGATTGAACATATAATAGAGATGGACTCGAAATGGGCTTAGAAGTTCAAATTAAAGAATGAAATAGGAATTGCTTACTGAGTTGTCTCCTAAAATTGGGCTTCAAGAAAATGGCCTAATTTAACTGAGAGAGGTGATGACGTGGCAACACCAGGAGTCAGTAAACTATACTTTATATATATATATTATTTTTGATAATTCTTTTGATAATTCTTTATTTATATATATATATATAAATACAGAATTGTACGTTAATTAATATGACTAATTATCCTGTGAAATATTCATCTAGTTAAACAATAAAGTGCAGCTCTTGAGTTTGTAGGTAATGGGAAATATAGCTATCAACGGAAATGGATATATAGTTAATATATATAGCTTTTATATCTATATCAAAACTATACCAACAGAAATGGATTTCCAAGCTTTTTACTTGACAGATATCTCTAGGATGTGATATATATGATGATGACGTTGATTAGATCCACAAGGGTAAAAGTAAACAAAGGGTTTCTTGTGATACCAAAGATTGTTGTGACTTGTGAGTCTGTGATTAGGTTAACGATTTGGGACTTAAAGCTCACAATATGAACAATAAGTCTAACAATTGTTTAACTCCTGAATTATAGTCATTAGAAGGGACAATCTTGGTTCATAAGCTACCTTCAACTTTATTAATTTAAACAAATTTACAGTGTTTACTTCCAAATATAAAACGCCAATGATAAATAACAGAAAATTTGGAAAGAGCAACAAGTAAACGACGCAATTTTATAGTTGAATAATCATTTTATATTTCTTTACAAACGCATATATACTAGAGAGACTAGAAATTGACCCTCATGTTGCGTATGTTTAGTGCTTTACATATTGATTTGGTTATTTTGTTATTCAATTTTTTTTTGTTTTGTTTGTATTTAGTTGGGGCGTTTTAACACTAATAAAATTCATCTACTATAAGCTTCTAAAATTATTGTTTGAAGACAATATCTTTTGCCTATAACAATACTACATCTGAAAAAATGTATGAATATAGTTAAAGGAAATACATAATGAACTTTATAGTGATATATACAAGAGAGGGTATTTTCCCAAAAGAGTATAGATACAATATTTTTGCAAATGCCCTAAAAAGACAGTGAGAAAGTTAAGAGATATAAAATGTATAGTTACTTTTTTTTTGTTTTTGTGATAAAGAAAAATTAAAATCTGTAATGAGCAACAAATAGTATTCAAATTATCTGTTCTCTAAGAATTATCTAAATTTATTTCCTCATATATTTATATTTAATTGATTTGATATTTCATTGCAATGACGATGGTTTTTAGTTGATCATTAAAAAAATTTCAAAGAACTCTTAAAACAGAAAATTTGAATAAATTTATAGGATATTTGTTTTAAATGACTTAAATAGTTTTCAAGGAATATTGCTAATTTATATATTGTTTCCTTTTTGAATGACTTTCTTTACCTTATCTTTGAAATATAACTGTGATATTGACTCTCTTGAGCTAATCTTTATATTTTTGCCAACAACAAAAAAAAAAACTGTGACATTGTATAAGAATAAGATTAATCATGTGATGTAATATATGAGAAATCTTTCAAAAATGGCTCTTTTCCCATACCACTTTTCAAAAATGTCTATTTAAAAAAAAATTATCCAAAATACTTCTAAATATTTGAAATATACTAAAATACGTGTGTAATCCTATAAAAGGATACAAAAACTTGTACATATAAAAAATCTTATAAATACCGTATAAATACTTTTTAAAGAATCTTATAAAAAATTGAAAACCTTTTTAAAGTAGAGAAAAGTTACATTTTAGTACGTTTTACAAACATAATTGACAAATACATACGTTTACTATTCAAAATTAGTAAACACCACATACGTGTATTTTTGCATTTTTTTGTGTGTGTTTGTGTGTGAAGGGTGATATATATATATATATATATATATATATATATATATATATATATATATATATTTTAATATATTTTTTCTCAATCATAATTATTCAAATAATTGTTAATATATATATTTTTTAAGAAAGCCTCTTTAAAAAAAAAATCTGTTTTTTAATCTAATTTGATATGCATTTCGTTTTAGTTATTTCAAATATAATTCATACCAAAAGTGATATATGCAATGATTATGTACAACGATCATAGTCTATGCTAGAGTAAAAAAACCATATAAAAACCATTTAAAACATTACAAAAACTTGAATCAAATTAGTAGTATAGTAGTTATCATTAAAAAATACCTTCTAAACTTTATAAAACTTTATAAATTCTTCAGATTTAATCAGGGTTTTTTTCTTTTCTAAAATGGATAGCTAAAAGAGATCTTATTTTTGAAAAGAGGCACACTTAAAGGGCAATTCTCAGAAATGCTCAAATATGTAACTATATAGAATGTATACTTTTGTATATGTATATAATGGTGGGGAAAGAAATATTTTTTTATACAAGGGATTTATGAAAAACTTGAAAATTTAAATATTCATATATACCTATAAATATATAAAGCTAGAAAATTTATTAATAAAAGTTTGTCACGATATCGTCTACTATACAATTTTAATTTTAAATTCCCCCTATATTTATTTATAATCTTCAATAAAGTTGTAAGTCAAAGAAGAGGAGATACACTGAGCACCGAAGGGGGAGATCTTTTGAGTAAGACTTTGGTGAACATAGAGAGCTACAATGTCGTCGCTGAACCTCTTGCCAGTTTTATGTCCTCCCAAAAGTCTTTCTCGATTATTTAATTATATATCTAAAGTTTAATTACAATAGTCTTTAAATTACATAATGTTTTAGTTGAAAACTTAACTTTACAAGCAATTCAGTTGTTTAGCTGACCCTTGACAACTACGATTTCTCCATCAACCATTTCATTTTTTTTCCTTTTACCTTAATCTTTATTTATTAAGGATTCCATAGTTAGTATAAGATGTGTAAATATGTGCCCTCCCGGCAGAGAATCGAATCGACGTTCACGAAACTGACATTTTTCGACGTTCGCTCATTGACCGTGTTCTAATTAAGTTGTAGTAGCCACACGTACGCATAAGGACAGGATAATGTGTATAATATACTATAAATTATATAAATTTCAAGTATTATTCGGAGAAAAAATGTTAAAGAAAATACATGCACGTACGATCAGATCTCATTCAAAATAAAGAATAATTTAACAAAACTTAGAACAGTCTCTGACTTGTGTAAGACGATATAGCTGATCTTCTACTTTAACATTTTTTCCACAAGATAAATCTGATTAAATATATATATATATATATAGATTAATTATATATACTATTTGAAGTACAAATTATGAAAAATTCGGATAAAAACAACAAATGTCGAGACAAAATGTTTGATGAATATAATTCTCAAGCAACCGCGTGAGGATTGATACATTATATCTCAACTTTTCTTAAACAATACATGAAAAACAAACTGACAAAGATAATGTTGTAATATCAAAGCGTCTGAATTGTCGTTCTTAAGCTTTAAGTGTCACGTTAAGTATTTTATTATTTATCATTTAGAATACATATGTACATTCAATTTCCTAAAGTTTTTGTACATGACCCAGCCCGCATGTCAAAAAATGGCTGATAATATACATCTTTGATGTGTTATCTTTGGCAAAAAATTTCACTATTGCAATTAGCTAATTAAAAAAAATATAATTTATATTCCAAAAGTATTGTATATCGTTGGGAAAAAGAATTTATTCAAAACTTTGTGACGTAAGATTAAACAAACGAACCGAAGATATGGAAACTAAACAGTGTGTAAATGCTTGATGTGTCTATTATAGATGGAAGTAGTGCAGGTTTGGAGAGTTTGCTGCACCAACTTGGCTCCTACCAAACACTTCAAGCTTAAGTTGATCGATCCTTATCTCTAACTATTTAGTGTAACAAAAACACATACGTACTATTTTATAAAAGAGAGTCACTTGCACACATCTACTTCATACGGACTTAAATCATGTTAGTGTCATTGTGTGGCCTGTGTTGTCCCTTGGTTTGTAACTTCAAATACTCATTGGATTAACGTTGATCGATCAGCCTAATCGGGTTTATGAAAAAAAAACATATATGTTGAAAGTTATTGTATATAAGTTAAATAAATTATTATATTTTTTAAAAAAAAATCAAAAATTATAATTTCTTATCTATATACAATCAACAAAATTCATTTTTTTTTCTCTAAAACATCAATTAATATGATATGGAGTATAAGTATATAACAGCCGTATTTTTGTACTTCAATTTAAAGAAAAAAATCCCATATTTTAATTTGTAACTTTTCCGTGGACTACACTAAAATTTAACTAATTAAGTTGTGTATTTAGTAAAACCATATATGTAAATATACTACGAACCATCTCCGAAAATCAAATTTTCTTTTACAATCATAAAAGGTTGCTCCCTCGAAAAAAAAATGAAACTCTGAGTATAATGAATTTATCGATCATCCTTTCTTTGATGGGAAGTTTGTGTGTGTGTGTGTGTGTTTTTGTTTTTTTTCAATCTGTGCATCTCCGGTTAATTAGTCATTACATTTGATTCATTTCCAAAAATTAAAAGAATAATACTGAAGTCAGGTGGTTTATATATATTGTTGGTACGTAGAAATGATGGAGTAAGAAGAAGCCATGCATTAGATGACAAATCAATAATCGTCGCCTTGCGTGCATGGGAAAGGTTCCTTTAGTCCAACCACGTAATCCTTTGTGTTTTGGCTTTCACATCTTTGTTGACCAAACTTACCATTATTATTGGACTTTTTTTGTTTATTTCCCAATAAGTTCACTTTGGTCTCCCCCCATTACCAACTCGTTATTATATTCCGTAAATACATCAATTTTATTTGTCAATTTGGTAATAGTTAATTTTGTCAGATCAATGATTTTTTCTTCTATACAAACAAAGAAGAAACTTCCATAACCAAGATGTATAGTTCCTGAAATAATGGCTCATACCAAACACAAAAAAGTATGACTTTAACGTATTTATAAATGTACCATGAATCTTGCAAATTTTAAAAGCATGTGTTCATCTACACATACATCTACTTTTAAAGTGAACAATTAGAAACTACACAATGCATGCTAGCTCCTCTGGTCTTATTTAAATGATCTGCATACCATAAATAAATATACCTTATCTAATCCATCTAAGAAGAAGAGTATATATTATTTAGATTTGATTTACCAAACCCCCCAGAAACAACGCATTACCACAAGGGAGACACTTCACGGATATTGTGCCCAAATGACCACATAAATCTCAGTAACATTTTTCCCTTAATTTAGAATGTTTGGACAATTGTCTTCTAACCAGAAATACAAATTCTGTTATATATATAATCCATAACGATATAGCGAAAAAACATTAAGTGGAATTAGACTTTAAATATTTTGAAATGTCTCCCATAAAAACGTACTTATCTAACAGTAGAGAGCTTTAAAAAAATGCAAGAGAAATACGTCAGTTCATGGTATGTATTGGCTTCATCGTTAGCTAGAAGCCTAGAAGTAGATTTTTCCGTATCAAAAAGAAACGGCGACATAGATTTTGTCGAAGAAATTAGTTAATAAAAAGAATACCAAAATCCCGTAGAAAAAAAAAAACACTAGTCAAACAAATCATACATTAAAAAGAAAGCCAAGTGTAGCCGAAGAATAATATATCAGTATTATATTCTATCAAATTATCATCAAACTTCCACGAACTGTATATAAATATTAAGTCGTAACCTCAAGCTTTGGTAGTCTTAGAGGCGAGATAAGGCAACCTAATCAGGGAGAGATGGGGAGGTCGCCTTGCTGCGATGAGAATGGTCTAAAGAAAGGGCCATGGACACCTGAAGAAGATCAAAAGCTTGTTGATTACATTCATAAACATGGCCATGGAAGCTGGAGAGCCCTCCCCAAGCTCGCAGGTTACTTCCTTTCCCTATAGTCTCTTAACTCGATCAATCATTTTCGTATAAACTCGTATATATGGTTTTGGAACTTTTTAATTTTCTTTGCAGATTTGAATAGGTGTGGAAAGAGTTGTAGACTGAGATGGACAAATTATCTGAGACCAGATATTAAAAGAGGCAAGTTTTCAGCGGAAGAAGAGCAAACAATTCTCCATCTCCATTCCATTCTTGGAAATAAGTTAGTAATTTTTTTTCAACATTATATATTCCTATTTTTCTTTTTAAAATTTGTTTGGAAACTTGAATGACTAATTGTTTTGTTATGATGTCTAGATGGTCTGCCATTGCGACGCATTTGCAAGGACGTACAGATAATGAAATCAAGAACTTTTGGAATACACATCTAAAGAAGAAACTGATCCAAATGGGAATAGATCCCGTGACTCATCAGCCAAGAACCGACCTCTTCGCAAGCTTACCTCAGCTCATAGCCTTAGCAAACTTAAAAGATCTCATTGAACAAACATCACAATTCTCATCCATTCATGCTGAAGCTGCTCAACTTGCCAAGCTACAATATCTCCAATACATGCTTAATTCTCCGGCTGCATTAACCAACAACAACAATAGCCCCAGTAGTATTCTCGATATCGATCATAACCATGCCATGGACCTCTTAAACTCCATGGTCTCTTGGAATAAAGATCAAACCCCGGGTTTTAATCCCACTCTTGAACTTGAGGGTAACGATCAAAATCAAGGCTTATTTCCAATTGGTTCTATAAATGATGCTCTAACCACCCAACCACTCCAACAACAAGAATACCATTTAAACAATAGTCATCCTAGTGAGCTACCATCACAAGGTGACCCACTTCTTGATCATGTCCCTTTCGATCTCCAAACACCTTTGAATAGTGAGGATCACTTTATAGATAATTTGGTCAAACATCCAATTGATCATCATGAGCATGAACATGATGATCCATCTTCATGGGTTCTCCCTTCTCTTATAGACCACAACCCTAAAAATATCACGCCTTCTCTTCCTCACAACAATCCGGAGGATGCAAGTAGCAGCTCAAGCTTTGAAGGTTGTGACGTTGCGTCGCTTTATTGGCCTGACTCTTGCTTCGACGAAACCCTCATATGAACGATATTTCTTAGATACTCTTGGTTTAGTGTTTTTTTTATTTTATTTTTTATTTTATTTTTTTTATTTTTTTTATTATTTTTTTTTTTTTTAATTTCTGTTATTAGGGCTCTAATCACATATATACCCACACTGTAGTCGAGTCGAGCTACGTTCCGTTTTGGTGTTTTGTAACTAGAAGGTATGGTCCGCTTATCCTCTATGTTTTGAGTTTAATTTATGTAATTACACACGAGTCACGACGTATATGCTAGAAGCTATGGGTGTACGAAATCTTAAAATACACTTATTTGTGTATTTTTTTTTGTTTTCCCATATATCATCATCAACATTGAGATTGAGAGGGAGAGATGACTAAAACACGATAAACGACTACAGATTTTGCATGCTTTCTAGAATAATAACTAATTAATTAATACTCCCCAACCACTTTGAATGCATGGGCCATCGAGTTTCCTGTGTGGCGTGGGTGGTTAGCCAACATATTATCCTTGTCTTTCAAGAATTTGACTCCAAAGTTAAAATCGGTGTATTTGTAAATTAAATACTTTTAGAAAATAATATCAAAATGGGAAATTTCATTTTTCTAAGTATAAGAATAGGGTAGACGAAGGGTAAAATAAAATCTTAATATAAGATTTTTCTAAAATAAACATTTCGATGTATTGTAAAACTAAATTGTTACATGTCATTTCTCAAAAACAACACAAAATTAACCGTGAAAAACCTCACACCTAATTTGAACATATTTGATTAATATTTTTTTACCACTAGTCTACATACAATAATTTTATCAAATATGTTTAAATTAGGTGTGAGGTTTTTCACGGTTAATTTTGTGTTGTTTTTGAGAAATGACATGTAACAGTTTAAAAATAATATATAATATAAATGATATCAATGTATATTTTGGTTTGTTATAAAACTGTGATGGTTAACAATATTTTTTTTGTTTTGATTATAAATTATTTTTTCTCGTAATCCAAATATATTTTAAAAGAAATTATAAAACGGTATTTTTTTTTTTCAACCAAACTTTAATCAGAAAAGAACTCCACATTTGGTAATCTAAACCAGAAGGAAGAATAAAGTTTACAAAAGAAATTGCAGAAATTAATGATTTGGACGATTCAGCAAGACAATCAGCTTTCAAATTCGACGAGCGAGAAATGTTTGACAAGGAGAAGAGTGGAAAGGCGGTCCTAAGCAGGTGGAAGTCATCAAGAAGATTAGAAAAGACGGGCCAGTCTTCAAGGGTCTTAATCATGATTCATAGCAAGTTCCGCACAATCTGTCATGAAGCTCTCACAATAAACGTCGTTAGCTAGAATCCACTCCATGGCCCAAAGCTCATCAGAAACTTTACAAGAGCCATCTATTTGAAGACGGGAAGTTGAAACCTAAGGCACCATAGGGAAAAAGGAATCCGACGATTCCAAAAATCTTAAGATACCATTGAATGAGACTGCACATCCTCCCATATTAACTTCTCACTTACAGCCTGATTAATAATCTTATATAACGCTAACTGCGTGTCTTGAAATACTTTTTTATTCTTATCCTTCCAAATTGACCACAAAATCCAAGGTAACTGATGAAGATAAACTTGCTCACTTGTATGAGACGATCCTCTCTAGGAAATAAAATCCAGATTCGAATAAACAGACCCATAAGGAAAACCCACTAGAGTAACCTGGATCGAAGAAAACTCCAAAATTTGGCACGAACTAGGACATTCAAAAAGAGCATGGTTAATTGTCTCACACGAAGAGACACATCTTTTGCAATGGGTATCACATTGGACGCCTCGAGAAGCTAATCGATCTGTCACTGGAAATGTGTCAGATGCAACTTTCCAAAAGAAGCTTAATTTTAGGACGAATATGTAGTTTACATGCATGGGCTCTTAGGGTTGTACATGTGGGACCATATTCTACCGCTTCCACCGTCTACTTTGCCAACCCATGCATGATCCGAACATACCGAATATTTCCCAATTTTGAATAATGGCAGACCCACCTATCCGGTTTAAAGAACTTACATAAATTCATACTCTGAATAATCGCAATATCTTTAGGATCCATAAACTCCTCAAGAATACGTAAATGCCACTCCTTGGTGACCGGATTAATTAAATAATTTAGATGCAATTGTCCTACCCCTACCATTAGTTGGCTTAGGATGTTGATCAGGGATCCAAGGATCTCGCCTGGCCGAAATACTAGAACATGAACCCACCAACCACCTTGCACCATGCATAACTAGGTTTTTTGTCGAGAAAATGCTCCTACAACCAAACGACGGAGAATAAGGTTTTTTAGCCAATAAAGGATGTTTGTTCCTTAAATGTCGACCCTGCAGCACCCAGACAAATAAAGAGTTTGAGAATTGGATTAATCGTCAATACTACTTGGCCAGCATTGCATTATTAAATTTATCCAGAGCTTTAAATCACAGTCCTCCACTACTTATTTCTTCACACAACTTATCTCAATCCACCCAATGTAGAATTTTGATATGGCACTCGTTAACTTAGATGTTAAGTCTTACGGAAGTTTAAAACATGACACTACATGGGTTGGAAGGGCCAGCGCAACTGATTTAATCAAATCTTCCATCCCACCCTTAGTTAGATATTTACCGTAACTCCCCGACTGTCACCTTTCAGTGGGCCCATGTCTAATCCCAGTCCATGGGCCCACCTTCCCTAATGGGCCTCACATCCTCTTATTAGGCCCGTGAGCCCACCTATATCCGACGGTCGGTTTGTTACGTCTGGGAGGCTTTAAATACTTAGTTATTATCCCTACAAATCATCAAATGATCTTTCCATGTGTTTTGCCCTCACTCGCACAGTTCCGAGAGTCACCTCCCGGAAGGTCACCCATCTTGAGACTACTCCAACATAAGCACACTTAACTGTGGAGTTATCTCAGGACTCTAGACCGAAAATATAAGTGCACTGTGGTGACATAGGTGGCCAAATCAGTTCTTTTAAACCTCTCTACAAGTCCTTGAAACTGGGGTGTCACATTTACTCACCAACATTCACCCGGTCATCCAGTCTGTCCCCAACATAACTGAAGACTCGACTACGTGAACCTTGAAGGCTTTCCGGAATACCCAAATAGGAATCCATTCCCCCTTCTTTAGAAATACCGATCACTTTTTTACGCTGTTCTCTAGCTTGATTTGATATTTTCTTCCCAAACAAGATAGATGATTTTGCGAGATTGACCTCTTGACTCGAGGCTCTACCATACTTACCAATAATATCCATAACTGTCTTACACTCCTCCTCTTCTGCTTTGCAAGGAATAGAGTATTATCCACAAATAGAAGATGGGAGATAGGAGGAAAATCACGAGCTAGCATGAGGCTCATGATCTTATTCTCCAGCTCAGCCTTTTTAGTATTAGCAATAAATACCTCCGTCCAAAGTATCAACAAGTACGAAGAGAAAGGATCTCTGTGTCGTAGACCCTGTTCCGTGAGAATAGAGCCTCGAGGCTGATCAATTAAAAGGACTTGATAAGAGACTGAACTGACACACCACATACCATGAAATCCATTTACTATCAAAACCCAGCCACCCCATGACTGCTTCCAGAAATGACCATTCTACCCGATGATAAGCTTTGCTCATATCCATTTTAAAATCCAGTACGTAAATCCGATTTGCACCATCAATTCATATTTAACCCATAAAACATTTTCTGAGCAATAATAATATTGTCCGTAATCAACCTTCCTGAAACGAAAGCCGACTGAGTTTCCAAAATAAGGGAGGGTAAATTTTTCTTCATCCGAAAATACAAAATCTTAGAAATGATCTTATAGCTTACTTTACAAAGACTTATCGGCATAAAATCCACCATTCTTTCCGGTTTATCCACCTTCGGGTTAAGGCAAATATTTGTTTCATTTATTCTAGAATTAAACTTACCATATTGAAAGAAATTTCTACCAAATACAGTAGAATCTCTCTAGATTAATACTCTTTAAATTAATACTCGCTATAAAATAATAAATTTTTCCGGTTCCAAGTTGAGTCGGTGTAAAAAATAACACCATTCGATTAAATAAAATAATATTTTTTTTTTGAAATCCTATGTAAAAATAGGGTCTCATAAATATCATAAATTATTAATGATATAAACTATATATATATCTAAAAACATTTAGTAAAATTTGACTCTATTGTTGTTTGCATATTCTTGAATTTACATTCTCATCTACAATTTTTCTCATTGTATCAAAATCTTTTTGTGTTGTTTTCTCAAATTGCATTCAAAAATTATGGAGCGTCTTACACGCAATAGTTGCTTCTTTACGTGTATTGGTTCTAAAGATACCGTAATTTCTTCTTGGACTTCATCATGAAGAATAGTAACAACAATTTATTCTAAACTCTGAACTTCTAAACATTTATCATTTTCACCTGGATAACCTAGTAAATTATTGACATCTATCATATTACGATAGCCGAAATTATTTTTATTTATTTATTTATAAATGTGTGAATTATAACGAAAGTATCTTATTTTTAATAGAAAATATTAAAAACTAAGAAAACAAAAAAATTTCATAAATTAATAATTATTAAATTATCGATAAATTAAAATCTCTATAAATTAATAAAATTTTGTGGTCTCAATCTTATTAATTTATAGAGGTTTTATTGTATATTGTGTCCCTTTTTAGGAATTAAACTTACCATATTCGGATTTTGGAACTTCACGGTCTATAAGCGTTGATCAAACTCACCTGACAACTACGGTGATAGGTACTCCAGGATATGTTGATCCCGAGTACTATCAATCCAGCCAGTGTACGAACAAAATTGAAAATATTAAGTTGCACAAAATTGGGTTGAATATTATTCAACTCATTCATCTCCAAAATAGTGGTTGAATAAGTTGAACATTTTTGCTGTATGATTAGTTTATTTTTTCAAATTTTTAGGTTGAATGGGTTGAATAGTTTTTTTCAACTTTTTCAATCTCTTCTATTCAAATAGTGAAAGTTGGTTGAATAATTTTTTTCAACTCCTTCAACCTTTTCAATTGTGTAACCATTTGCACCCATATTGTGTAGTTTTGACGTGGCCTCATATACACATTATGTGTAACACATACAGACATACTTAATGTTTGTTCTATGATTATGATGACTATGTAATACTTTAACGTTTGGAACTTTACTTCCACGTAATATTTTTATGTATCATTTTCAGATTCAGAAAATTGTTGTATGTATCATTTTCAGATTCAGAAAATTGTTGTTTAATAAACAACTATTGTTTTTCTGTGACTAATTCCATCTGAATTAACAGTTATATATAGAATCCAGATTTAAAGTAAAAATAAGATTTCCTCTGTTACATAATATAAGATGTTTTAGAAGTTTTTTTTGTTTTATAATATAGGATGTTTTCAACATTCTAGGCAATTTTAGATTATTTTATTATATTTTATTATTATTTGTTTTATACAGTATTGTTTATGATTGATTAAATTTTTTTAAAGTAGACATTCCTTTAAATGCGGGTTTTTAGATAAAACATCTTATATTTTGAAACGGGGAAGTAATTATTTATTATTAAAAAAATATTGTATTTATTCTTTTAAGAATAATTTTTTACTATTACTTTTTAGAAATTTCATTTGTAACGAGAGACAAAATCAGATTAGGTTATTACAATATACGCTGCACAGAATTGCTAGAAGAGCGACATTTCGCATTCCCGAAGTGGAAGCGTCGAGAATTGCTTGGAATCGTCTAGAAATCGCGATTCTAGAAGAGAGGTGTTTAGAAGCGTGGTGGAATCAACGATTCGGAACTAAAAGTATCAATGGAGTTGATCGAAATCGTTTAGTAGTGTGTCAGAGAAGATGAATTCAATAGCTATTTGGCTTATATTTTTGTGGCCCATGTTCAACTTAACCCACTTATAAATTTTTGTTAAACATAAAAGTTAAAATTGATTACAAGGTTTATTATTTTTTTCTATGTTAAAAGCTACTAGGTTAAAAGTTAAAACCTAGATGAGAAGCTATAAACTGAAAAGTGTCTAAGTTCGTAATTGTAATCTAAGCCTCTGAATTTTTTTTCTCAAATCTCCAACTAGAAGAGACAAAGGTAAATTCAAAGCTATTTTTCTGAATACTAATCTAATCATAGTTTGTTTTTGTTTGTTTTGTTTGTATTAACTGTGATGATGATTCGTACATATTGTTTAATTGTTGTGCTCTGTTTTCTTTGTTGTGCTATGCTTTCTTTATGTTTTCAGTTTTTCACTTTCAGTTATAGATTAACACTTATGTACTTGTTGTTAAAATTTAGTAGCTAACAATTTTTTTATTCTCTAGAAATATAATGACACCATGTCTCAAAATTCTCCAAATATTGATGATTCAATTGTAGTAGATGACAAAGCACCTTTGTGGATCTATGTGAAAATAAATGACAAGCTGGCTGGAGGAGGGTCATGGAGGTTTCAATGCAATTTTTACAATATTTTGTATGTCGGATCTCATAGTAGAGTTCTGAGTCATTTGTTACAAGAAGAAATTAAGGGAATTAAGGAAGTTGATCTAGTGTTATATAATCTCTGTTGCTATCTTACATTTGTGTATTCATCTTTTTATATGCTATTTGTCCTGCAAATTAATAGAAATAATAATAATACCAAGACTTGTTCAAAAACAATAATGTGTCAAAGAAAAGGTTAATAAAAACAAAGAAAAAAATATTACCAAGACAAACAAAGCTAGTCAAAATTATTTGTTTGGTGAAAAATATGTCATCATCAATTTGTTTATATAAAATGTGTATTTACAATCCTTTTCCCCTTTTTTTTTGTTAACCATTAGGTCACAGCAGGTTGGTCCATTAGTCTAATCCCTACAATCGTAGAGAGCGGACTCGTTCCGTGGTGTGATGGGACCTTGTGCATTAAGGACTTACCTTTGGCCACTGCACTAAGATCACTTCACCAATCCTTTTCCTTTTAGGATTAACAAAGTTTTTTTTAATGTAATAAGATTACAATTATCTTATGCATCGTTTTACCAAGTTTGAAAAATGTGATTTCTAATCGTTAAAATTGACATGTGTCACGATCAGATGAGTTACTAACTTTGATATGTGATTTCTTATCGTTAAAATTGACACATGTCAAGATCTGATGAGTTACTAACTTGGATATCTAATCGTTAAGACTGACACATGTCACAATCTGGTGAGTTACTAACTTTGAGAACCAAGCTTTATATAATAAGACTAGAAAAGACTTGTCCCGCCCAATGTGCGGGTTTAAAGTTTTATAAATAATATTATTTATAAGTTTTATTTTTGCTATAATATATTGATTTATATTTATTTACAAATCTTTTATGTATGTTACCATTAAAAGCGTATTGTTTACATCTAAATATATTGTATGTTACAAATATATTCTTTTTCACCACCTAAAAAATGTCTGTATAAACACATTAAGCCAACTATTATATGTCTTTTTACTTTCACTTTTGCATAGATTTTTAATTACTAAAATTATTGGTTCAAAAAACATTTTGAATAAAAATTATATTTCATAGTATACTAATTAATGATGTAACATCAGAATAGTGTATGACCAACCATGGAACCTTGCGTCCAACCTCCTCCACTATGGAGAAAACTTTGGCTCCACCTTCTTCCCTTGGGGAGATAATGTGCACCCAACCTCCTCCACCTTTCTCCTCTGGGAAGATAACCTTGTATCCAATCTCTTCCACCGTAAAGAGAACCTCGGCTCTGCCCTCCTCATGTGTAGAGAGAATATGTTAACGTCCTTTAGCTATCTTAAAATGACTTCCTCCGACAACCAATGAAACTAAAGACCATTTTCTAACGTCATAAAATCTTTGGATAGTAACTAATATTAAAATTTTCAATTTATTCGTGGAAGTGTCTTTGACACACCATGATGTAACCTTTGTCTCTGGAACGCCCTGAATACCACCTTGCTTAGTGACCCATGTCAACTCCCAGTCCATGGGCCTACCTTCCTCAGTGAGACCCACATCTACTTTTGGCCCTCCCATATCCGACGGACGAGAGGCTTTATATACTTACCCCTATAAATCAACATATGATATTTTCCTATGTTTTGTCCTCACTCACACAGTTCCAACAATCACTTTACGAAAGGTCATCCATCCTGAAACTACTGTAGCTCAAGCATGCTTAATTATGGAATTCTCTCAAGACCCTTGATCAAAAAGATAAGTGAAATTTGGTTATATATGTGGCCAAATCAATTCTTTTAAACCTATCTGCAAAGCAGGGTGTCACAGTCTCCGAACTCCAATGGATCTATCAACAACAATTTATGTTTTTTCAATATGTCTATCTATGTTTGTTGTAAGCTTGTGTTTGATTAGCCTATTTTTATGTTTTTTCAATATGTCTATCTATGTTTGTTGTAAGCTTGTGTTTGATTAGCCTATTTTATCTAACCATTAGGTTGATGAACTTCTACTTTTTATCTCTCTTTGGAATTGAATGAATGTTAACAATTATGTTTGCACAAAAACGGTCTATAACCAACCAATCAAGGTTGAAAAAATAGAAAAAAATTCATTTGACATAAATAAAGAAATAATATAAAATCATAAGCACCATAATATATGAATTCCAAATAATTCAAAGGTGAAAAGATAAATCACATAAAACAATCTAAAAATACTACATTAAATTTTAAAATAAATTATTCAAAAAGAATATGCTTATATTAATTTTTTTTTTGGTCAATATATTAATCTTACCCTATTACAAACTGAAAAAGGAAAAAGTAGGAGAAAATTTTGGTTTAAAAATATAAAAAAAATTTACCTTTCCATTAAAAAAGTTTTACCAATAAAACAAAGTTGAAAGCAATATTTTTGAATGAATTATTTAGTTATTAGATGAAAATTATGAGACAATCTATGTTAATATAGAAGTGAGTAATTTATAAAATATAGAATTAATAATTAACAGTATATTTTTCTTAATCCCATTTCTATTTTTTGTAGAATTAATAACTTAAAATTAAAAACAAGTAAATAATAGGGTTTTGTGCAAAAAATCCTCCAAGTAATTTGTTTTTGCAAGTTAACCCTCCAAATCAAATAAATGCAAGTCAATACCATAATCTCAAAAGTCACCCGCAATATAACCCTCGGACGTGTATATATTTTACAAACCGTATAAGTCTGTATATAGATTCTCAAAACTGCGTCGTTTCCAGCTTCTTTGGTCATAGAAAAAAAAATGCAAAAATTTTTTCGACCCGCAGACCTGTAGAACAAATCATAACACAAATAACCAACTGCGCCAGAGGAGATTTTGTTAATTATTCAAAGAATTAAATATATATATATATATCACTTCGTTGTCGTTGTCTCCTTCACTTCCTCTGCAACTCCTCCGCTTCCACTCTCTTCCGGCGGCGACGAAGTTGCTTCTAACTCCGATTCAGATCCAGTTGTATGGGTTAAAACCTCTTTATCATCATCACCACCCTAATCGCCTTTCATTATCTTCTTCTTTCAAGATCCGAATTCTTATATAATATTTCCGCCAAAGTTTTTGTCTCCTCTCCGCAGTTTAGGATCTGGGTATCATGAAATTCGCCATCCAATTTCCCAATTTCCTGTAATTTTTACTGATAAATAAGATTACTAGTAAGAATCTCAAATGCGTCTTACTAGCGGAACAATTCACAATGTTTCTCTAGCTCTAGATTTGCTTGTTCGTCACTGCTATTTATGACGACAACATAATAATATATAGTTAAAGGTTAAATAATTCGTAAAAGCTCTTGTGGAGCAATTGGTTGTGTGTGTTTTAGCTTGTTTTGTAGGTCATGGGTTCTCAAACTTACCCTATAACGTTTTTTTTAAATGTTCAACAACGTAGTTTTAAGAATATATATACAGACTTATACGATTTGCAAAATCTATACGCATCCGAGGGTTATATGGTGGGTGATTTTTAAGATAATGGTATTAACTTGCATTTATTTGATTCGGAGGGTTAACTTGCAAAAAAAAATTATTTGGAGGGTTTTTTTGAACAAAACCCTAAATAATATTATAATTTCAAATTTTATGAATCTCTTATTATATAAAAAAAATTATAATTTTTGTATATTTTTATAATAATTTTTTTATATTATTAATATTATTTAAAACAAAATATTTTGTTTTTGTTATAATATCAAATATCTTCTACTAATTATTAACTTTTATATATGTCAAAATCTCATATTAATTCATCGATTAAATTTCAAAATCTAACTTTCTATAATAATAAGATATGGTTTACTTTTTGAAATATTGAAATGGTAAAAACAGAGGAAAAAGCCACAGCGACTCTGCTTTTAAGACACGGCAAAAAAAAGAAAAAAACAGTCAACTAACGAAACCCAATAAACAAGGATGGAAAGAGACGATTCTTTTTTTTTTTTGTTTAATGGAAAAAAAAAAACAAAACACAACAGCAAAAATTGAAGTCTACTTGTCGTCGTCGTCGTCGTCTTCCACTAATTCCGTAATTTTATCGAAGACTTTTGAAGCAAGAAGTACATTTGCAGAGTCTGTCTGTCAATAACCCTTTCTTCACGGTACTGGTATTACTCCTTTCTTTTATGTTTTTTTGGAATCTCGGTTCTCCGATTTTGAGGTAATCCCTCTTCTTCTTGGGTTTTTTTTTTTTTTTTGGGGTTTTCTTGATTTATGAAAAAAAAAAGTTTTTAAGGTGTGTTTTGCTGTTTGCAGGGTCTCTTTGTAATCTTTAAAATCAGACATCTGTCATTCTCTCCTCATGGCGAAGTTATGTTGCTTCGGTTCTTCAGACTACGATGTATGTCAATAAACTCAAATCTTTTCTATTCTCTTTTGGTGTTGTTTCTTATTTCTTCACTATAACAACAACTTATAGAAATAGCATTGACTTGCTGTTCTTCTTGAGGTATGATGATGGTTTAAGGTGATTTTTAGATAGAAATCGAACCAATTATTGTGGGGTCAACTGAGTAGATGTCAAATTTGGTCTTTTGGATGTGAGTTCTTGAATATTATGGGAAGATATGAATTTGGTGGTGTAGCTTGTGGTTGGGAGAGCGTCAACTAGTTCTGGAAAGGGAAGAAACAGCCAAGGAGGGATTAAGTTCGGTTACAGCTTAGTGAAGGGAAAAGCTAATCATCCAATGGAGGATTATCATGTGTCCAAATTCATGAAAGTAGATGGTAGCGAGCTCGGTTTGTTTGCAATCTACGACGGTCATTTGGGTGAACGTGTTCCTGCTTATCTACAGAAGCATTTGTTCTCCAATATCCTCAAAGAGGTCTCCACCATTATGTTTTCACTATTCTCTTTCGCTGCATCGTTATGGTTGATGAATCTAAAACTTTTTGTGATGATGTGTTCAGGAGCAGTTTAGGTATGACCCTCACAGATCAATAGTTGCTGCCTATGAGAAGACAGACCAAGCCATTCTGTCACATACTTCTGACTTAGGCCGTGGTGGCTCAACCGCTGTAACCGCTATTCTAATGAATGGACGACGTTTGTGGGTGGCAAATGTGGGTGATTCTCGGGCGGTTCTATCTCAACGAGGTCAGGCGATACAGATGACTGTCGATCATGAGCCACATACTGAAAGGTTGAGCATCGAGGATAGGGGAGGCTTTGTATCGAACATGCCAGGTTACTCTAAGATGATAATACCAAAACAACATCAAAATCAAGAAAAAAGGTTATCCAAAACATCAGACCCCTAAACATGTTTTTTTTTTTTTTTCGTTCTGTTCTTTCAGGAGATGTCCCTCGGGTTAACGGGCAGCTAGCAGTTTCTCGTGCTTTTGGGGACAAAAGCCTCAAAACACATCTACGGTCTGATCCAGACGTTAAAGATTCATCTATAGATGATCACACAGATGTTCTTGTTCTTGCTAGTGACGGTCTATGGAAGGTAAACAATGGTGTTCTTGTGTTCTGAAGGAATATTGGTTGGCGTTTTTGTGATTAAACGGTTTTGAAATGTGTAATGTTGTAGGTGATGGCTAACCAAGAGGCAATCGATATCGCGAGAAGAATCAAAGATCCATTGAAAGCAGCGAAAGAACTAACTACCGAAGCGCTGAGAAGAGACAGTAGAGATGATATATCTTGCATCGTCGTCAGATTAAGGTGATGAAAGATCTTTTGAAACTCACCATATAAAATAAGTTTGACGTTGAAGAGTAGTAGAAGATATTTTCACTTTGTTTTTTTTATTTTGTTTTTTTACCTCCGCTGTAAAATGGTTGATTGGTTTTCGCAATGTTTGGTAATTTGGATTGGATTGATTTGCGGTTTGTGTAAGTGGGGAATGAATCATATGAGATTTGGTGTATATAAAAAAATATTCTATCCAGATGACTACTCAAATTTGGTGGGGAGTGTATAAAATCTATGTGTGGTTCTTCTGATCTCTCTGTTCTTCTACAGTATCCTCATGTTCTCTTTTTGTTACAGATTTGTTAGTTTGTTTACATTTTAATTCAAAAGAAAAACATGTGATTTCTTATTAGAACTACTAGTTCATATGCAAAAACCATTTTGTGATTCTTCATTGGTTATTTTTTTGAAAAACATTTATTTTTATTAGACAGCTAAATAGGGGTAGACATTTCGGTTTAAATTCGGGTTCGGTTCGGTTCGGTCGGTTTTGTTAAAACTCTAACTAAACTCAACCGACGACACATAAGTTTTCATATCAATGTTAAAAATAAAATAAAAAACATAAGTACACAAAAAATAGAATGAGGTATCATCCTTCGTCAACTCAAAACCTTGTCGCAAGAAGAAAAGTTTAAGCCGTTCGGTACCAAAGAAGTGTATGTCTGTCTTCTAACTTTTCCACTTCATTAGTTCTACAAGGGTTATGATGCTATGCATTAAATTTTATGAAAAAAGGTAAAAAAGAAGAAAGATATTAAGAAAAAGTCTAAAGCTTTTCCTTTAGATTTAGTTTTATAATGTTAAGTTGTTTACCTCGTGGTTGTGGCCTTTAGATTGTTCACCTGCAAGACAAAAAAAAAAAGTATATGATAAAGCATTCATTCAATGCAAGTACTATAAGGTTCTAAAGAGATATGTTGTATCTCGTGTGTTGTTTATTATTATTACTTACCTATTTCCTCTAGATCAGAGGTCCATAAAGTGAGGTTATCTCTGAGAAGCTGCATGATAAGTGTGCTGTCCTTGTATGAATCTTCGTTAAGACTGTCCAGCTCAGCGATTGCCTCATCAAACGCCCGCTTCGCCAAATGACATGCTCTAAGTGATTCAAGACAATTTTCAAAACATTTTTAGAACTTGGATTTAGCCTATTAAGTTACTTGCTCTTAACGGGACAATACCGTTCTGGAGAATTCAAGATCTCGTAGTAGAAGACAGAAAAGTTGAGAGCTAAGCCGAGTCTTATTGGATGTGTTGAAGATAATTCCGAGCTAGCCGAAGTCGTCGCAGCCTATATTATAAAAAAAAAATAAAAAATAAAAACTTACCTTTCTTTCCTAGCAAATTAGGCTAATTTGATCAAGAGAAATGGTAAACATTACTTCATACGCCTTGAGTGATAACTCGGCAGCTTCCTCGCGATGAGCACCAGACTTAAACTCAGCCAAGTATCTGAAATAATCTCCTTTCCTAACAAAAAAAAAAAAAAAATCCAAAAAACCAATTCAAGTGTGTGTCATATATATAATCTCTTGTTTTGAGTTTAATTCAAGAAATAGATCGTAGAGACCGACATCTTGTAGTAGAAAACAGTGGATTCTCCCAAGGTTGCGGATGGGACAAGATGCTTATCGATGACAGCCAAAATATCGTAACAGATCACGGAGAGTTCATCTTCAACCTTTGTCCTGTAATCCTGAATCCTCTTTGCATTCTGTTCGTTTCCTCTCGATTCTTCTTTCTGCTCAATCGAAGAAAGGATCCTCCACGACGCTCTCCTAGAACCAATCACATTCTTGTAACCAACAGATAAAAGATTCCTCTCTTCATTTGTGAGCTCCACATCAAGAGCTGCAACTTTCTTCATTGCTTCAATCATATCTGTTTACAACAACAACAACACATGTTATAAGAATCGATACCACAACATCATACAGAAATAATTTGATTATTTTGAATCAAAGCATAAACAAACTATGAGGTTACTAGAGTCATCATCATAGTTTTACATTTAACCCCGGTAATAATATCGAATAAGATCGAAAACAAATCGATGCTAACAACACTAATAACCTCATGAGATCTTTTTAAATACAAAAGATTTCGAAGTAACCGAAATAGAATAATCAATACATGTTCCAACAGAGTAATGAAACAGAGAACAGAGTTTTTAAGGTTTACTTAAGAAATTTCAAACAAAAGTACAAAGAGCTACGGGTCATTGGGTTTTTACCATCATATCTCTCAGCTTGCTCGTTGAGTTTCGCCAAGTACACCTGCTTCTCTCTCTCTTTCTCCATAGCTTCTCTCTCTCTCGATCGAATTGAGTCTTCGGTTCTGATAAAAAAAAACTGCTGTCACGATACAAGGAAGTTTTTTTGGCGGTTTGGTTTAAGACAGGAAGAAGCAAAATCAACGGCTGAGATTAAGTCTCTGATAGTGGAAAGCCTCGAATAGTGATAACGACAGATCTCAACCGTTGGATTTAGACAAGACCTTTGATGTGCCCCATGCCTCTGTGTGTTTTTCATGAATTACACTTGTCTCCCACTCTTAAAAGTTAAAACCCTCTCCCTCGATCAGAGTCTCTTTATGTCCCGCCAATTGATAAAAAATAATAATAGTTTAATACCATAAATTAGGGTTCACGAAGCTCTTTAATTTAATCGTCCTCCTCCTCCGCTCTTCTGTATCTTTCTTCCCAAATTCCTCCAGGTGAATCTCCTTGAAAAAAAATCTCTTGGATTCATCTGTTTAATTTTACGCCTAATTTGGTTGATTCGATTACAGAATGGCCGATGAAGAAGATGCTCTCTCTCAATTCAACATATCGAAAGAGGTAAAAACAGATTCTTCAAATTTTGGGAATTTTTTCGCTTTCGATTTTGCTTCAACAAATTAAGGATTTTTGATTGAAATTGTAGGAAACGGATAAGCTAGTATCAGAGGTGATAAGATTCATACTGTTCAAGTCACACCAAACCTCAGGTTGTCCAATTAAAAGAGAAGATTTGACTCAGATTGTTACTAAGAACTATCGCCAGCGTAATCTCGCCACACACGTCATCAAACGAAGCCAAGAACAAGCTCTCTAATGTCTTTGGTTACGACTTAAAAGAGCTTCAACGCTCTCGTGCTTCTTCTAATGCTCAAACTAGGCTTCCTCCTCAGTCACAGAGTAAGATGATGATGATGATGAACCGTCTTTGATTTAGATTTGGATTAGCTTAAAAAATGTTTTTGATTTTTTTCGATCAATACAGGTTCTGTTGACTCTAAATCGTATGTGCTTGTTAGTCAATTGCCGATTGAAACGTTTAGGAAGTACGTTGTGGATGAAACCACGAGTCCTTTGACTGGCTTCACCTTTGCTGTTCTTGCCATTGTGCAACTTGCAGGTGGTAAAATCCCTGAAGGTATGCCTTCTATGTACCGTTATTACAATTCTAAGGATCATAGTTAGTGAGCAAATTAGTAGGGTTTGAAGTCACGAGTATGCTATACAGAATTTGTTTAAGAAGTTACATCTCTATGTTGAATTAGTTTTTTTAGAATCAAATCAAGAGTATATATGTATGACAAGACTTGATTTAAGAATTTTTATTCGTTGGTGTCTTTCCACTTACCTTTACGCTTTTCTCAACATTTTTAGAAACCCTTTGGCATCATTTGAAGCGAATGGGACTGCATGAAGGTGATGAGCATAATCCTGTGTTTGGAAACAATAAGCAGACCCTGGAGACTAACCAAACAGATTGGTGCTAGAAAGTCTTTAACTTATGTACTTTGTAAGATTGCCTTTGATTATTCAATGTATGTGAAGCTAGTTGAGGAAACAAGTTTTGGCAAAGATCAGTTCTGATGTAATATTGACAAAAAAAAATATGAATTGACTTTATAATCTTGCCATCTGATGACATATACACTTCTACTACAAAATGTTCAGCTATGAATTAAGCCCTCTCCAAAGTTGTTGGTCTAGAGGAACTGCTGATTATACAGGAAAGAGGCAAAACTTTTCCTGAAAAGCTGTAACAGACGGCTGATGCAGCCAAAAACATTTTAGCTGACCACATTTGCTATATTATAGAATTTTTCGAAGTCACTGAGAAGCTGAACTCCCTCTGTTTGATGAGCTTGAATCTCCAATTGAGACAGTGGCCAGAGACTTGGAGGCCCATGCTCTGGCGTTCATGGCTCCTCCCTGCAGATTGCTCCTCCTGTGCATGCATAATTGTACAGCTCGGCTCAGAAACCCAACAGTATGTTCTAGCAGGCTTTCAAGTCTCATGTTCTGAGCAATCCGTCCCCAAGTGAATTTCATAAACACAACGAGTGTAGGGTATAACAAGTGGATCAATCTCAACAGGACAAATACAATGGCAAGAGCCAGATAGGTCTCTTGTCGAAGCATATTCTCAGGTGATCTTGCCCATGTAAAGGGGCAGTTTTCTGGCTCAGTGTTGTTTTCGTTCTCGAGATGAGGAACTAATACGCTTCTCTCAAGAGAAGTTTTATCCAGCGTTTCGATACCTACAATCTCATAACATGACTTGTTAGTTCCACTGATTGAGCATCATAAACAACTAATATCAGTATACAGAACCAACTCCTATGTATCTAATCGCCTAACCTCATCACGGAAAAACACTACTATCCACATCAAGGTAAACACAGAAGAGAGAGAGAATACAGATATGAAAAGCTACGGCCTACGAGAACATCTCTTAGCACAAAACACCTTACCGGTAACATCACTGTAGAAAGCAACAAGAGAATCAAGCATTCTGGTTCCTCGATACCGTGCCCGCATAGTCGAATTCAAAAGTAAGAGCGTGGGGAACCCATGAACTCCATACTTGGAAAGGGTGCTGCACCACAACAAGTGGTCAAAAAGCTCATTATTTACAAGAATTCATTTCAAGGGCTAGCTTAAAGATTGCCACTATCAACTGACCTCGGCTTAACGGAGGATTCCTTAATCGCAAAATGAGGAATAGAGGAGAAAAGAGAAGAGATAACATCGAAGCTCGGTCTAAATGACCTTGAGAAAGGACACCACGATGCATAGAAGAGCAAAGCCACATAGTCACACTTGTTCTTATGGATCATATCCAAAGCTATTTGCAACCAACGCTCATCACCCTTGACAAATAAACACCACACACAAGCAAAAGTATCCAAATTTAAAAACAAAAAGACAGATTCTTTCGATATGGAATCGATTCCAATAAAGCAGAAACCCTAGAAATTGAAATCCGAGGCTCCGAATTTGAATTACCTCGGTGACAACAACAAAATGAGGACGGTGGGCTGATTCAACACCAGAAACAGGACAAGTCTGATCTCGAAACCCAAAGATGTAATCTTTAGCAAACCTCGTAGCACAAAACGGAACCCTAACGGTGAAATCGTCGACGGCGGCGAACGTTAGATTCGAAAACATCAAGCCCAATAGCAACAACAAGATCCCCTTCTCCATTAAACAATACCCAGAAGCTCTCTCTCTCTCTCTCTCTCTCTCTCTCTCTTCTCTTCTCTCCCCCCAACAGAAGAAATTCACAGAACACAGAATTAGAAATGGTGCAGATTTGTTTGTTGTTGCCGACAAATTAGAAACAGGTTGATATATACCTCGGGGGATTGAGGAATGAGATTTGTATGCAACGTTAATGGATTTGTGATTAGTGGGGAGATAATGAAAGGATATCAATGGGAAGATGAGGAGGGAGAAGAAGAAGCGGTTGTGGTTGCTGCTGGTCACTCTGGGTATATTTGCTCTTAGGAGGAACAAAGCCAAAGCTTTTTTTTTTTTCTTACAAAATTGTCAATTGATAAAAAAAAGGGCAAATGTCATCAAAACTCACTTTCTCCTAGAGTATTGTCACAAAAACTCACTTTCCATTCATGGTATACTTTCCCAAGTTTTTTACTTATGTGTCCACTTTCCTTTTATATTTTTGCCCTTATTAACAACTTAGCTCTCTTTCTCTCCTTCTTTTCTCTCTTTTTCCCTTCTTTGTTAACACTTTAACAAAGTAAAATATATTTATTTGTTATTATAAAACAAATTTTCTATTTATTTATATAAAATATGTTATGATTATATATTTTCTACATTTTAAGATACATATTGCTATATTTTTTATGAATTTTTAGATTATACAGTATCCATCAGTCGTTGAACATTTGTTCAATTATAAGTGGATAATCAATTGCAGTATTGTTAATAGATAGTTACTTGTGTTTATTCATACAAAATATACATACATAAATTTGGTTAGATCTTTATCCATAGCATATTATCCATAACACAACATAGACCAAATAAGTACAAAACCCTTTAATTCTAAATTTTAAATCCTAGAACATAAACCCTTAAACCTAAAACCAAAACTATTCACTTTAAAAAAAAACAAAGTTTAGTGGATAGAAAAACTGTGGATAGGTCTCCATGGATTTACAAAGCATATCTAGACATTAAGCTGAAGAATAACAGTTGAATGGTGGCTATGGATGTGATCATGTGGATATTTTTTTGTGGATACCAATGTAGACAGACCAAAGAATCATCATACAACATCCACACAATTAAATCCATAGACACCATGAGCTCCTTGCTTCATATTTTGTGTTGGTCCAGAAACATATACACTCATAAGTGGTTAATAAACAAAATAAAAATTAACAACATTGATTTATTTAGAGCATTGAATATCAATCATGTGGATTAGTAGTTATGGATACTTATCTTATAATATCTTGCTCATTCTTTACATGAGCAGAAATTTGTCCAAGATAAATTAGCCACATAGATTTCTTTTAGCTAAATGTTTTTGTACTATTTTTCAGCTAGAAGGATTTCTTTTAGGGTTTAGGGTTTAGGGTTTAGGGTTTAGGGTTTTGGGTTTAGGGTTTAGGGTTTAGGGTTTATACCCTAAATATTAAATCCTAACACCACATAGACATTAAATCCATATAAGCCCAAAAACGTAAACCTTATACCCTAAATCTTAAATCTTAAATCCTAAACCCTAAACCATACACCTTGAACCCTAAATCCTAAACCATGAATTAAAAATATAGACACATCATCCACATACCTAAACCTAAACTTTTAACCTTAACCCCTAAATCCTACACCTTGAACCTTAGACAATACAACTTGAACTCAAAACATAGACATTGAATCTATATACCATCTAAAGTCTAAACCCCAAACTATGGTGATGTTTGAACATGCAACAAACTTGTCAATAAATTTCATCTGGATTGCTTGTCCACGTGGTCAGAGTTTGGTGGATAAGCTTAGAGATTAATAATGACCATGTTTGTTGTGTAGTATGCTTCTAGTGACACTTCTAAGTTCTAATATCTCTAATTCTAGATTAAAAATAGTACAAAAATATTTGGCTAAAAGACATCTAAGTGGCTAAACTATAGTGATATTTGAACATGCAACAAACTTGTCAATAAATCTCATCTGGATTGCTTGTCCACGTGGTCAGAATTTGGTGGATAGGCTTTGAGATTAATAATGACCATGTTTATTGTGTAGTATGCTTCTAGTGACACTTCTAAGTTCTAATATACCTACTTCTAGCTGAAAAATAGTACATAAATTTGTTTATTCTCTCCTTCTTTGTACTTATTTGGTCTATGTTGTGTTATGGATAATATGCTATGGATAAAGATCTAACCAAATTTATGTATGTATATTTTGTATGAATAAACACAAGTAACTATCTATTAACAATACTGCAATTGATTATCCACTTCTAATTGAACAAATGTTCAACGACTGATGGATACTGTATAATCTAAAAATTCATAAAAAATATAGCAATATGTATCTTAAAATGTAGAAAATATATAATCATAACATATTTTATATAAATAAATAGAAAATTTGTTTTATGATAACAAATAAATATATTTTACTTTGTTAAAGTGTTAACAACAAAAAAGAAGAGAAAAAGAGAAAAAAGAAGGAGAGAAAGAGAGGTAAGTTGTTAGTAAAGGCAAAAATGTAAAAGGAAAGTGGACACATAAGCAAAAAACTTGGGAAAGTATACCATGAATGGAAAATGAGTTTTTGTGACACAACTCACACCCAAAGTGGGTTTTTATGATATTTACCCTAAAAAAATTAGAGAAAGAAAAAAAAAATTAAACCGGATTTTTTCTTATTCTTATGTAAGCCGGATTATGATCTCGATTTCGCCACGTCAAGAATTGAGGAGACTCTCTTGATCCAATGGCTAGGAATGAAGGTTGAGTTGTTATTGGGAGCCTCTTTTTTTCGGTAGAGACTCTCTTGGAAGCCAAAACATGCGAGTGATAGTGTTACGCATCATATGGACGAGATAGCTGACTTGCACAGTTGCACTTGAATACCTCGTGGATCAAACTCAAACTCACAAGTTGAATACCAGGTAGACTGGTTTTTTTAATTAACTGGTTCACCCCTCCAGCTAAATTTTACTTAAACCTATACTACATCATAAATAGATTCTTCATTAAACCTACACTACATCATAAAGTACAAACTTCACATTGAATTAAGAAAACAAAAATAAGAAGATATCAACTACGTAACTGTAGCGCGGGTAATCACGTGATCAGTACAATAAAACAGCAAGACACATACACTAATCTCGTATTTGTATTTGATTTGACAAAATACTCAAAACATAATCTTGTAAATGTGAACTCGACCGAACAGTTTTAGCTGAGTATAAATAATATTAATTAAAATTTTGACCACCAAATTTGGTCTGGTTCAAGTGGTTGGAGTCTAACGCTTTATATACCAAATTTAACTTGGGACCAGGTTTCGAATCTTCGAAGCTAGGGAAATGAGGTAATACAGATTACCTTTTTCACTTAGATTATTAATATCAAATCATTTCCAGTTTAATTACATAAAAAATCTAAAGATTTTAAATTTATTTTCATAATGGTCTATATCAACGTTCTTAATTAACCAACTTTTTTAATTCCTCAGATCAATTTATACTCCCTATTTTTTCAATTATAAGATCATCTCCAACCATGGTTCTAAGTTTGGAGGTTCTATTTATTTTATAATTAAAAAAAATACAAAAATAAAATTTTAGATAGTTCTAAATTTGAGATAAACCATTGAAGGTTCTAAAAATTTCAAATTTTAAAAAATTGTGTATAAGACTTGACTATCATTACTTGACACACACTCTCCAACACTTGCTTACTCTTTGCCATTTATGCATTCCAAGACTTGCATCTCACAGCTTCATCTCATAGCTTGACTCTCCAACATTTGCATTTGCAGCCTGAAAATGAAACAAGCATTGATCAATATTGAACCGATTCAAGAAAAACAAATACATGTCAAAGCTGCTACTATCAAGGCAAGAGAGATCACAAATACATTGCATTGTTCATTAATGAACTAATATATTTATTCTAATTTACTTAAATTCCAAAACAAACTAAGACCTTGAATGGTGATGATGATAGTAATTTTGCAATAATGTGTTTTCTATATGCAATAAATCATATGTTTTTTTTCTGCATCATTGTATTTTTTATCTTTTAATAAAAATTTATAATCATTATTTTACTATTTAAAAAATAATTATTATACATAAAAACCAAAAACTAATCAAGTTACCATTCAAGATTTTGCAAAATCTAAAATCTACACCAAAAATCAAAAATAAAAAAAATCAAAAACCAAAATCCAAAAGCTAAAAACCAAAACTTAAAAACTAGTTATAAACCAGCAGTCATTCATGGTAACTTGGGGGATTTTTATAAGGTAAAATAAACTAATAAGTATTTAGATTAATACTAAAGGTTTGTAGAAATGGTAAAACAGAGATGAAATTTTTTCATTCCCATTTTGGCAATCACCTCAACGAAACCGTGATTCAGCAATTTCGGACCTTCAACCTAATAAGAACAAATTTTAACCAAAAACCCTTAATTTATAACAAATAAAAAACTGTTATAACAGGAGGGTTAGAGAATTGTTCTCTTGTATTATTCCTCTGTTCCATATGATATAACATATATATATATAGATACATATTAGGGTTTACAAGTCCACTAATGGGCCAATGAGCATTCATACTATAATAGATATATTCATAACACTCCCCCTTGGATCACCATTATAAAAATGTAGTTCCAAATGCACATGTGAGATGCTGCTTCATCAAAAACCTTACCAGGAAAACCCAGTGGGAAAAACCATGGTTAAGGGAAAAAGAATGCAGCGCGCTTTTACTCCCCCTCTTGAGTACATCACTTGAAATCTTTGAGATGACCAAACCAATATGATGAAGTAGCTTCTTGAAAGTAGTGGTTGGAAACGCCTTGGTAAATGGTTCGCCAAATCTTCACTTAACAAATTTGTAGGACATGTATATCACCGTACATCACCATTCTTCTGCAAGATATTGGTCTCTTAAATGACTCAACTTGATCATTATCTTCATCTCTCACAATCTCATCAATGTATGTCAAAGACTTTGAAGATGATAGTCTTTCACCATTGGAATCATATTATTCCTTTTCAGGTGTTTATCTTCCGCGTATTTTTTTGCTTTCACGCACATAATCATATTTCTTCCCCTGAAAGCATCATCTTCAGATTATGAATTATGATCATATATATCATCTTTTCTGAAATGTTATAAACAGTGCTTTCAGGTACAAACTCATATGATCATCATATATTCTCCTGGGTCATTGAACTTCAAGTCATTTGAACCCTTTTCATATAGAAGATCTATTTGAACTTTAAGCCAAAATTTCTTTTACATACAATTTTTCAAACAATCATCTTATACATAGGAGTTATTCATAATCTCCTTGTAAAACTTTCTCTTTCTACTCTTCTTATTAGTATGATACTACAACACCATTTTCTATGTAAGATAATGTAAGCATCTTGAGATAACATCTCATTCATCATATGTCAAATCTATAACCTCAAGAAATTTCATGAAAGATCTGATCTTATACAATCCGGTTTCTCCATCTTTCAGGAGTAATATTTCATCACTGATTGTTGCTACCGGAGATCAGATAATATTTTCATCATCAACATATTTTGCACTTGTTCTTGTACCTTCCTTTTAACAAGAACCACTTGTAAGTGCTGAAAAGATAAGATGCACATATATTTTTTCTTTGAACAAGGTTCAGCAAATGCCAACATCCTCAAACTTTGTTGAAAATATTTCTTGAACACATTTACAACTAGTGTTCAATCTTGGATTTACACAACCATAAGATCCTCTCTTAGCTTGTTCCCGATTTATTTTCAACCCACTATGAGATCTCTAAGATCAACAATGATCTACACATGATTCTCTCATAGAGATAAACTCTCACCCTTTTCTCTCCAAAGGTGTCAAAAAAGCATCAAGACTTTTTCTTGCTTTTACAATATTCTCCAGAACTATAAAGTATTGCTTCTAGCAATATAATTATTTTAAGGGAAAATTTTATAGTTTGAAAACCTTCTAAATAGACTAAATCAAGTCTTGCCTTATTTTCAAACTCATAAGGGATCTACATAGTTGCTTCCACCATATGAGAGTGCATTTCTCATAATAATCCCCTTATGTCCCACTTATTTTACACTTTCAAGTGTAAGGATTACAAACCCAAATATTATCTCTTTAAGAGACTGAACTATCTCAAATAGTTACTTCTTTCAATGACTAACCAATCATTCTTTGTGTACACTTTCCAATAAAACTTTCTATTAACCGCGTTTTATGATCCTCGATTTTCATCAATACAATTATCAACTGCAACAATGCATGCAAACATATTATGACGTCGATTTGCTTATTGGTTCCTTTTCATTCTAGACATGACTCAACTTGTTGAGATTTCCTTTCATTATGATTCTCAGGTACCTGTATCTCTTTCTTACTCATGTCTACATCTCTTCAAGAAATTTGCCATAACTCTTTGCTTCCTAGGTGCCATATTAAATTATGCTCCTTTTGATATCATTGCACTGATGAAACCGAGCCAGTTGAATGACAGCTCGGTTAATGAAGCCGTTGCAAGTTGCAACACCTGCAAAAGTATAAAGGTTACTCCAAGATACTTTATCGAGTCTGTTTCTTAATTCATATTCTTTACGTTTAATTCATCCCTGCATATTTACATGTTGGTACGAATCTATATGAAAAGTCAACGAACGTACCTCTTGACTAGCCGGCTTGCCCAATTCGTTTGTAGGATGTTGTGGACCGAACATGCGTAGAGATGAACAACATAGACGTTGGTAAAATTAGATCAACAACATGTTTTAAAATTAAAATTAAACCAGACTTAAAGTCTAAGAAAATGAACAGAATAAAAATTTAAATTAGCCAATTTCAATCAAAATGATCAAAACAAAAACGACTACAATTGGACACTAGCTTGCACGTACTCTAACTGTAATTTATTTCAAATGCGGTTGTAATCAGTGTCTCGTTGACTCAACTACTTTACCAGAGCCCTCCTCAGTCCTCAGTCCTCAGTCCTCAGTCCTCAGTCCTCAGTCCTCACTATTTGTGCAAGGGTCTATAGAAACTAGAGATTTGAGTCAGTTTAGTTTGAAATATCCTTATACAACTTGGTTAACTTGGTCAAGGTCCATTGACTTTACATTTTTTTAAAAATTTGACAGTCCAGATACTTGATTTTGATAACTTGGAAAGTACTAAATTTATTAAATTTTTAGGACTTGAATATACTGATTATCATATCCATTGACTCGGTTAATTCCGCATAAATTTGAACCTACACTATAACCTCTATAAGTTAATGTTGATAAATATTTAATAACTCTTATAAAATCAGAGGTTGAACCTACATAATAAGTTTTACTCGATTAACTTGAAAATTCCATCAACTCTACAAATTTGGTAATTCCATACAGTGATAATAAATACTCTAAAATAACACTAAAAAGGTTTTACAATGATTAATGCTATTCCATAGGACTTGACTTTGCTATTTTCTTTTGTAAATTCTAACTTGGCATATCCGCTAATGTTTTAATGTTTGGAGTCGATCGAGTTTTTACATTTTCTCTCGTGAACTAATAATGGGTTACATTTAGTGGGTTATGTTTTACCTTTTACGTATAGTATCAAGGGAACACGTTAAATTTAGTTTACCGAATATAAATTAATTAATGACAAATTTTAACAATATTTTCAACTTTCTAACCAATAATAATAATTTATTTATCAACAACTAAGCATCATTTGAAAAATTCCATATACTAATTATTTGAAATATATATATATATATATATATATATATATTAATTATCATAAAATCCAACAATAAGAATTACTAAATTACTAAAATTGGTCTATAGTACAATAGCCATATGGGCAAATATTGTATGCCAGCGGAGTTGCCATAGGCCATTTTGTAGTTCATATCTTAATTCCAAGTCCCATGTCTATAGACTACGACTAAGTTGAATAAAAAATTAAAACGTTATTATATACATATATAGAAGTAATTAAATTTTTGAGCAAATCTAATAGGTATGTTCATAATAGTAGTCATAGTTGATCAGCAAAATAGAGCATACAATTAAATATGTTTTTAATTCTGGTCATTCTTATGATATATAGCTTTTGGGAAGATTATAATTTCAGTACTAATGACAATAACTAAAAGAAATTGACTCTTCATTAGTATGAATATGTTGAATTGTGGAGACCCGATATAGTATTTGACTAGGCGAAAGATAAGTATACCTTGCAATATAACTTTGCAAAGCAATTCACTCAGCGATCATATACATGTTCTATAAAAGCAAACTTATCACTAAACTTTGAATGGTAGCCTACAATTTAATTATTACTTTTCTCTTATTGGTATGTCAAATCTAGTGTTTACAAAACTAGAGGTGTTGACCGTTAGAGAGAATTAAACAGCTTACATGCATACAAACAATAAGCCCAAGAATAATAATATTGCATCTTCCATTAATAATAACAAAATAGTAAATTCAACATTAGCTTTCATACCATTACCCAAATCCGAAATTTCATTAATTGAATCAGTACAATTGCACTGTATGAAAAGCTAAAAGCTTACGTAAATGCCAAAGATAGTCAAAACCCTGCAATGACAAAGTTGCCAAATCTTGGAGAGGGTGGTCCACGAAATTAAGGTTCTTGGCTTCCCACTCTATTTATAGGCAAAGAGATGAGACAGAGAAGATTAAATTACTTCTTAACAAAGGTTGTTTTCACTCAACCACATGCATTCTCAAGTGTCTGCTCTTCACATTCCCCAAGATCCTCATTTTATTTACTCACTTCTCTATTTGGTACGTAAGCCTCTAAATTGTTTTATTCATTATTCGTTTTGTTTCACACTTGCTTTCTTAAACATGTGCAGTATAGAGATCATACAGATTCGAAATTTATTTTATCTTTAATTCTCACAGGTTAACGGAGACGATTGATACGTGGGATCTACTTACGTACCTACATGATTATTATAGTTATAAAGGTTATTGCAAAACATTAAATTTCTTTGATAGAGAGCAATCATTATATAAAGCTAACTTAATTATATATTATTATCATGTATATATAAAATATATATAGCTGATTTAAAAAATAAATAATTTCCGTAAACAAACATTCCAAACTTTTTTTTATCACTCTCCAGTCTCCAACCACAATTCATCACATTCAATGGAGTCACCACAATATGAGATATCCTCAAGCTCTTCTTCTGAAAAACCTAAAAACCATTTCCAACCTCTTGATCTCTTCCCTAACCTCAACCAAAACTCTTGTAACAACAATACCCTAATCGAGCCTTTACCGCTAATTGATCGGATAAACCTGAACTCAAACCCTAACCCCTTGTACGCGGACGAAGGGGAAGAAGAAGAAGAAGATGACGTTGAAGTGGACGTGGACTTACACATCGGCCTTCCTGGTTTTGGTAAGTCAGGCAATGGTGCTAAACAGCCGAAGAAGAGAAACGGGAAGGAGATCGTCACATATGATGCTGGAAAAGACATTGAGAATGAAGTTTCCGGCAAGGCGTACTGGATACCGGCGCCGGAGCAGATTTTAATAGGCTTCACTCATTTTTCTTGCCATGTGTGCTTTAAGACATTCAATCGCTACAACAATCTTCAGGTACGATCGAGTCAATATATATCATGCGCATTGCTTTCTTCATGCATAACCAAATATAATAAATTCATTCTCAACTTATATACTTATCTTTATATCTAATGTTATTAGTTTATTCACATATATAATTAGGTTAATTTGCAAAAAAAATAAAGCTAAACAGCCGGTAATATATTCATGAAAATATTTCATCAATTTTTTTTTATGTTTGTTCAATCTCTTAACTAAATTTAATTTTAAACAAAAAAAATTGAAATGAAAATATTTACTCAAATTTGACTGACGTTAATTTTAATAGTTTTCTCATATATATTCAATTTTAGTTGAATAGTAGTCAAAAAAAAAAAAGATCAGTCAAACTAAAATGCACATTTCTTAAATGAAACACTATATATGATCTATCAATGATATGATTTTAATGAACCATATGGTTTTTAAAAAAAATTATTACTTATACAAACCTTGTTGACTCCTTAAATATTATGATCAATGTAGATGCACATGTGGGGGCACGGTTCACAATACAGAAAAGGACCAGAGTCACTGAAAGGCACGCAGCCACGAGCCATGTTGGGAATCCCTTGTTACTGCTGCGTCGAAGGGTGTAGGAACCACATTGACCATCCTCGTTCCAAGCCGCTCAAAGACTTTAGAACGCTCCAAACGCACTACAAACGCAAACATGGCCACAAACCCTACTCGTGTCGCATCTGTGGTAAGCTTTTGGCTGTCAAGGGAGATTGGCGTACACATGAGAAGAACTGTGGGAAACGTTGGGTTTGCGTTTGCGGTTCAGATTTCAAACACAAACGCTCCCTTAAGGATCATGTTAAGGCATTTGGGACTGATCATGGGCCTTATCCGACTGGTTTGTTTGAAGAGCAGGCTTCTAATTCATCTGTCTCCGACACTTTGTTCTTTTAAATTTGGGCTTCTTTCATTTCCTTTTTTTCGTTTGCGTACGGACCATTTATTTTCTCTTAGAATAATTTGTGGTATATTATTGGGTATCTAATTGTTTCGAACTTGGAATACGAAGTGAGCCATTATATTTCTTCATTATATCGACTTCGAGTATATCCTATACACATTATCAATGAGTCGACCCTTCTCGATCGGATCCAAGCATTCTCACGTGCCTACTGAAACAGGAAATCATAAGTTTTTAGGCTTTAGCTAATGACTGACCATTACACGACTAGTACCAATGATTAGTTGACTTGGCCATCACACGGTCCAAGCCATGGGCGGACCTACTAAGGAGAGAGGGGGATCACTTGACTTGGTAAAATTATCAAAATAATTTTTTGTACATGTAAATCTGTAAAATACCAACAATACAGTTGGTAAATTTGTCTTTGGGTCTGCCATTGGTCCGTTCTTAGCTATGTTATGCTAAATTTTTTTCTCAATTTTTAAAAACTCCTTACTCTGCTCAATATCTTAAGAAATGTGGTCGAGAAACAATATTGTTGCCTTCATATTGTGATTTCAAACTATAGTACTTCTGGGTGCTTCTCTTTGTTTGGTAAACAAAGAGGCACCGCACGATGTCTCGTTCTGTCAATGAAACTTAATACCGTTCCATGTCAAATGCAACTCATGAACGCTAGCGTATTCTATTAGGTTAGCCTAGTCTAATCTCTTGCATAAATACATGTAAGTACCATCAATAAGATTTAGTGAGTCGTTGTTTAATTTCTAATAGTAAGTTTGCTGTATAAAGTTGATCAGGTGAATAATTTCTAATAGTGAGTTGTTGTGGGTTAAATGGTCAAGGATGAATCTTCTTAAAAATGAATCCTTCTAGTCAGTTAAGTCTACATCCACTTTAGGCTCCTGGATGTGGAAACGCTTACTAAAATATAGAGATATTGCCAAGACTTTTGCCAAAGTCAAGGTTAAGAATGGTGCTCTTACCTCTTTCTGTATGATAACTGGTCGGATCAGGGTTGTTTGATGGATAAAGTTGGCTCGCATGGGGTGATTGATTTGGGAATTCAGTAACATATGTCTCTGCAGGATGCATGGAACAGACGGAGACGATGCATAACCGTCTGCCCAATAGGGATTGACGATTGCATCTTATGTTATGCCCCGACGGAGACCAGATATCACTTATTTTTCTCATGCCAGTTCACCTCTGCAGTTTGGTCCGCCATAGCACAAAGGCTCTACCAGCACAAATTCACCACTGTTTGGCAACAGTTGGTGATGTTTTGAAATGAACATAGAATCAAGACAATATTCTGTATATTGAACGTAGTTGAGTACACATCTTATATAAGCCAAGAGAGAATCGCAAGTCATAAATACAAAGCTATGTGCTATCAATCAAGTGAAATAATTACATAATTGATAATCCCTAAACATGTGGAATATGATTATATACGAATGTTGATAAATAGTTCTTGAAAATTTGCAACGCTGCATCAGAATTACTCGATACAATCATGTCATTCACATAAATCAGAATTTTGATTTGAACCCCACATTTTGCAAGAGTAAACAACGAGTAATCCGAAAGAGACTGCACACACCCGTAATGACGCAAAGGGGTTGTTAGCTTCTCGAACGAACACCGTGGAGCCTGCTTGAGACCGTACAATGATTTTCGAAGACGGCAGACCTTCTTGGCATCAGAAACATGGTAACCGGGTGGAGGTTTCATGTAGACTTCTTCATCTAAATCACCATGTAAGAAGGCATTGTGTACGCTCATTTGATGAACCACCCATTGCTGACCTGTTGCAACCTCTAGGAACAACCGAACAGTTTCCATTTTCGAAACCGGCGCAAAAGTCTCACCATAATCAACACCTTCTACTTGTTTATTACCAAGTGCGACTAATCTGGCCTTGCAGCGTTCGACCGTGCCATCTGCATTATGTTTAATTTTGTAAACCCATTTCGATCTAATTGCGTGTTTTCCCGGTGGTAAATTTTCTATGGTCCAAGTTTGATTTTCTTCTAAAGCATCGAGTTTTGTACCCATGGCAGTCTTCCATACTCGTTTTTGAGACGCTTGACAAAAGCTTCAAGGTTCAACAACCTCTACAACAACAACCAAATATGCTCGATGTGTAGCAGAGAACCGTGTATTCCCAACATAATTTTGAATGGGATAAATACAGCACCCCATGACCGGCCGAAGGAGACGTGTTTGAGCAGAATTAATGACATAATCATTCAAAGCAACCGGCTGGGAACGTGGCCGAGCAGTACAACGTGGCGGAACCAGTGGCGGAACAAGATCGACAATCAGAGGATAGCGCTGTTCGGTGGCCGAATCGGTATGAGGAGACAGTTCTAGGGATGGGGAGGACTGATCTGTTCCGTCTGAACCCGTTGAGTGAGGTCTGAGTGCTTCGCCAGATGTGGGTGAGACGGAGGTAATGTGAGCGGAAGTAGGGTCGAAACGGTAGTCGATGTTGAAATCAAAGGAGATAAGTTCCCAATTGACCGATTTGTTGGGCATGAAACTGGTGGGCTTTGTGTATGTGAAACAGGAGGCCCGATAACATCCTCAAGAATTAGACCTGTAGGAGACGGAGCCCACAAAGCATCACCATCGTCATCAAGCTTCGTGGTTTTGTCGAGATCAGACGTAGCGGCAAAGGGAAAATCATCTTCGAAAAATCAAACATCCCGTGACACAAAAAAAACTTGTTTCTCAATATCATACAGTCGCCATGCCTTTTTGCCATAAGGATACCCAATGAATACACATTTGCGACTTCTAGAGGCAAATTTGTCACCTTTCTGAGATGGCTCATGTGCATAACAAAGACTTCCAAAAATTCATAAATAATCATAAGTAGGAGCAGTGTGATGAATCTGCTCATATGGGGTTAAACCATTCAAAACAGAGCTTGAAGTTCGATTAATCAAATACGCAGCCGTTAACACACATTCACCCCAAAACCGAATTGGCAAGTGAGCTTGAGAACGAAGAACTCTAGCAATATTGAGGATATGACGATGCTTGCGTTTGACGCATCCATTCTGTTGTGGCGTTCCAACACCCAATGTTTCATGAATGATGCCTTGAGAGCGGAAAAAACTGGCCAGGACTGTAAATTTGGTGCCATTTTCACTAAGTATATGTTTACTGGTTTGTTGAACTGACGTTCAGCCATGGAGATCAAATTTTTGAGATTGGCAGCAGTCTCCGTTTTATCAACTTGAAGATACAACCAAACGCTTCGTGAATAGTCATCAACTATGGTAAGAGAATAACATGCACCATAATTGGAAGGAGTCTTATATGGTCCCCATAAATTAACATGAAGCATTTCATAAACAGATGAAGTTTTATTGCTGCTCAAAGGAAAAGAAGCTCTTGTTTGCTTAGCGCGGAGAGAAACATCACACGCCTTATTGGAAATTTCAGAACAACAGAAACATCAATATTAAAAAGAGAACCAACGACCCTTGCAGATGGATGACCTATTCTCTTATGCCACAACGCATATAGCTTCTCGTCCCGAGACAACAACATTGCGGCCAAGTCCATTCTGCAAAAGGTGAAGGTGCCAAAATCACATTTCCCAGCACCAATCATCATCCTCGAAATGCGGTCCTGGATAGCAAGGAATTTGTCATCCATCTGAATAACACAACCACTTTTATCCATAAGTTGTCCTACTGAAATCAGATTCGAATGAAACCCCTCAATATAAAAAACTGATTTTAACTCTAAATGAGGACCCAACACCATGGTTTCTTCCTAGACTGAAAGACGTTGACGACCGTCGACGAGAATAACCAACACAGGTTGTTCCATTGTGCGCACATTGGTGAGAATGTCAAACCGGCCTGTAAGATGGTGAGAAGCACTAGAATCCAAAATCGAAGAAAGAGGAGATGACTTACCGGATAGTTTTTCAGTACTAGTGCTTGTGCCACCAATGAGGAGTTTAACAAGAGTTTGCCATTGCGTATCGTTCAAGCCGGTGACCGCATCTCTGTCTTTATCGGTGATCACATGATTAGCAGTTTCAACGGGTGAGGGAGAGTGGGTAAAGACTGCATTGGCATAGGATACAATACCACGACTACGACAATTGTTGCTGGAAACAGAGGCACTACAACCCCGAGAAGCGGACGTGCGAGTTCCTGGATGATCACCCCACCACTCGGGATAACCAATAAGACCATAGCAGTTCTTGGAAGCATGACCAGCACAATTACAATGTTTGCAGAACAAACCTTTGTTCTTATCGTCACGACGAAACGGAGACTTCGTGTGAACACCAAAAGCGCTATCCTCCTAGGAGGTTTCATTAGTGGAGGCTCCATTGTGGACAAGATCCTCTTCTTGACGAACGATGTTGTACACCTCCTCAAGTGGTTGAATGGGCACCTGAGAAACCAAGCTGGATCGCACAACATGAAACGAGGCATCATCGAGACCAAAAAGAAACTGATGCACTTTTTCTTCATCACGATCTTTCTCATGAAGGTCAATGAGATTACACTAACACTTCCCACACTTGCATACAACCAGGGGACGATATGCAGCCAAACTATCCCAAATCCGAGTAAGCTTACCAAAACATGTTTCAATCCCAAGCCCCTGTTGCTTGCAACAAGCCAGCTCCGATTTGAGTTGCTGAATCTTTGGCCCATTCATGACAGCAAAACGGCACTTGAGATGATCCCACACATCCTTCCCAACATCGCGATGAGAGATATTGGAACGCAAGGATGGATCGATGGACATCTTGATCCATGACACAAGGAGAATTGAATCGTCCACTAATCTTCGAGATCTGGAGATCCCTCAACCGGACGAGAAATGGTTCCGTTGAGAAAACCAAACTTTTTCTGAGATAGCAAAGTTGTCTTCATACCGCAAGCCTATTCGTCGTAGTTCATGCCCAGCAGCAACGAATGCAAATTCACAGCACCAAAGTTATTAGCCGTTGTCAAATCGTACAAAGAGATCGTTCGACGAACTTCCGTGGTTGTCGGTGTCGGAGTCGTTGTGGTCGGCATTGGGTTCAAAGGTGCGTTAGAAACCAGGGTAGAAAAAAAAATTTCTAGATTTGTTTTTCAGGCTCTGATTCCATGAAATGGACATAGAAGCAAAACAAAATTTTGTATATTGAACGTAGTTGAGTACACAACTTATATAAGCCAAGAGAGAATCGTAGGTCATAAATACAAAGATATGTGCGATCAATCAGGTGAAGTAATTACATAATTGATAATCCCTAAACATGTGGGATATGAATATATATGATATCCCAATATGTTTGTCTTAGAGACTCAGTCAGATTGAGTTCACGGATTTCTAATACGTTACACATTTCAACTAGCCATTCACTCCATTTGGCGGTAACAAAATGCAAGACAACATGGTGGAGTTCATAATATAGAAGCAATCATTATCGGCTGGATTTATAAGAAGGTGAGAGCTCAACTACTAGCCATTGCATCTTTGGAGACTGCCGCTATGCAATGGGTCTATAGACATGTTTGCCAATCAAATCTAGCGGAATTCGCTAAACTATTCCACATTCTTTGATTGATTAATTAAAAAAAAAATTATGCCATATTTTCAGAATAAATAATAAACAGACATGTTTTGTTTGAATATAATTTAACATTTTATTCCAAAAAAAAAAAAGAATCAATAAGATTTAGACTTCCAATTCATAATATATTATAAACTCCGACACCTAAGAAATCGATTTTAACTCAGTAAGCACATATCATAAAAATATATATAGGAAAGTCATTTATTAGAAGTTGGAGATTAGTTTTTTTTTTTTTTTTACTTTTTTTTCTTAAAGATTTCTCTATGAATATACAATCTCAGTTTTGAGAATAAGAAACACATATTCTATACACAAACAGGATTTGTAATACGTCTAATTCCTTCTAAAATATTCCTAGTACGTCTCAATGCTCAAGTTTCTACCCGCTCTTGTTCTTTGCCAAAACTTAGGTCATGAATGACATCTGATTTTGTATCAGTTTTTGGTTTTTGATTATGCAAAATTTATTTTATTAGCCATTCAAAATCTTAAAAAATAGATTTCCTGAAAGTTAGAAACACATATTTTAAAAAATTTGGTTAGTTCTTTCTTAAAATCCAAAAACCACATTTTATGAGTTTTTTTTTTAATTTCTTAACGTGAGTCGACATTTTTTTTTCTCATTTTTATTTTTTAAATTATTTTATTACAAAATCGAAGAGCCATAAACCAAAATTTAAAATCCAAAAACTAAAAACTATTAAAAATCTTGCAATTTACATTGTAGTACTTATGATCAATAGTCAAGTCAAAATAAATATGTTATACGTATAGACAATAAATGGTATTATAATCTTTTATTCATTAGGTGTAATCATCTATTCCATACACACAAGACATGAACCCTTAAAACAAAAATGGTCTAGGACTGTCCCAGACGTACGGAGATGTATCTACCCACTTCTACTCTAACTTGGGAATTTGTTTACCATGTGTGAAGTAAATCCCATCTTCTCTAGCATCCCAAAAATTCTTCTTACCATGATGAAGTATGAGACCGCCACTTTTGTATGCCATGAACTTTGCAAAAAACTTGAAACCAATTCCCTGCCATAATTGACAATCAATTTTGGTTTTATATAAACTGTCATTATAACTAAAATTGTATGTTTGTCCAGGACTCAAAAAGTGAATGCCTAGGTCATCTTCGTCTGATTGACAATGAATCTTGAGAATATTTTTTGGAAGGAGAGATTTTTTTAAAATGTACGGAATTTTTCATTTTCGCATTTGTTGAATCCTACACACAATGCAATAAGAACCAGGACACACAAGAGGCGATTCATTGTTTTTATTGATAGATGCGGTAGTTATTGGTAGGGGTGATATGTATCTACAAAATAAAAGGTGCTAATTTATACAAATTTCCAAATTATAAAATATGAATATAATTTTATTCTAACAAATGTGAAAAAACATCTTTTGGGAATGTATTAAATTAGAGAATAATGGTGAAATATTGCTGGTCAAAAATTTTAATATTTTCAAGTACATATTAATTACCAATTGATTACTTGATTGGTTTACTCATTCTAGGCCAAAATGGTTTACAAAAATATATCTAAAATTCTGGTCAAAGTAACATCTTCCTTTAATCTTTTGATCTTTTTATTTAATTTTTATGCAAAATTGTGAGAATTTTTTTTAATCACTTTTAAAACTCTTCTTTTATACTTCTTTGAAACTTCTTTTTCTTACCAAAGAAAAAGGTGATAAGATTGAAATTATAGTTTGTTCACCATATAAAATATTATTCAATGAAAATTGAGCTTTTTGCTTTGATGAGAGGCATGTTTGCAAAAGGCTTGGCAGGTAGTCGCACGTCGTCCACTCCTCATTTCATGCGGAAGGTAGGTTGGTGAACTTAACCCATAGACTATTGTAGGACGATGTGCTCGTTTCATGCCATCCATGTCCATTAGTGGAATGATAACTGAAAATATTATGCGAAAACAGTATATTGAAAAATTATATGAATTAAAGGGGTCATTTGAAAGTTTGAACACAAATTTATAGGGGTTAAAGACTAACTTAACCAAATAATTCATCAAATTCAATCAAGTTTGCACTAAAAATAATTAATACATTATTGGTCGCATGACCCTATCATGCCTTCTTACACCAGCCACTGATGGCAACCACCTTAGTATCTTTGTTTGACCTTTTTAGCTCCGAGAAGAGGTTTGGGTATTTGGCTTCAATGGACATACCCTCGCAACGTGTTCAGGAAGATATCATGTAGGTCGAATATGCTCCAACAATCTTGTAATTTTTATTAAAATTTTGAATATTAATTTCAAAGATGTTGACTGTAGATTTTTTTCTCTCTTTCAAATGTATATATTTAGCCACTTTTGTAATTTAATATTTATATTAAAACATATATAATAACATAAATAAAAAATGATGGAGATAATATGTAATATTATAAAGATTTCTGAAATATATTTATAAAAGTTGTATGAGAAATTTTGTGGAAATTAAAATATAAATATGAATAAAAAAGAAAAAAAAAATATATTGAGATATATCAGAAGATAGACTAAAAACCGGACTCTGTTAATATCAGAAGATATATCACGCCACACGTAATCGTCCTAGCTTGATTAACCTGCATGCGTCGTTTCTTCAGACTATTTGTTTGATTCCTACGGAAAACATAAAGCACACACTTGGTATCTCTCACACCTTATTTCCTTTTCGATGTTTTCTCGTGTCTGGTTTTGGCTTTTTGGCCTTTGGAGAGAAAAGGGTCCGGATAGGTTAAGTGAATTGCCTGATGCGTTGCTCTTGGAAATATTGTCGTTACTACCAACGGAAGATGTTGTGGCCACAATGATTCTGTCTAAACGTTGGAGATTCCTTTGGATGATGGTACTAAGACTTGTATACGATGATAGCAACAAGAATATTCAAAGATTTTCGGGCTTTGTAGATAGGTCTTTGGTATTGCACAAGGCTCCAATTCTCAAAACTTTGCATTTCAAACTTGGTGAAACCTGTCGTGATGAAGATATTCCTGTGTGGATTAGAGCTGCAGATAAATGCTCTGTGCGTGAGCTGATTATCGAGATCGATACTTCTTTTAGACCATCTCCAATCATACTAACAAAGAGTTTGTACACAGAGTGTAGAATGCTAGTGACATTGAAACTTAATAGTGTGATTCTTGTGGATTCTTCTTCAAATTTTTCTTTCCCTTCCCTCAAGTCATTGGAACTTGTATTGGTGAAGTACCCTGGTGACAAATTCGTAAAGAGGCTTTTATCCAGTTGTCATGTTCTTGAAGACTAACATGTGGAACACGGTCCAGATGACAATGTGACTACCTTCACCGTTAGAGTACCTTCTCTAAAGAAGTTAGTCGTGTATACACCAAAAGACGTAGATGAAGAAGCTATTGATGATGATCATGGCTTCGTGATAGACACTCCTTCTTTGGAGCACTTGGACATTCTTGATCATCAAAGTAGGTTCTGTGTCATTGAGAATAATATGCCAAAGATGGAAAAGGAAGATATCGACATTGCTTGCTTTCTTACTGGAAAGATTCTAGGGTCTATTACTTCAGTCAAGCATCTTAGTTTATGTTTATTTAGTTCAAAGGTATCTTTTACACTACAAAAAAAATGGTTGATTGCATCACTTAAATAGTATCACAAAAGTAAATGATATCAATTTAAATGACTTATTAATAAATGATTCATGATTATGTGATTAGCATCAATTATTATTATTGATGTCGTAATCGAATAATTTGACATCAGTTCAATAAAAATGATATAATTTTATTTAAATTTGCATCAATTCAAAAATATTTAACAGAAAATATAATTTACATCACTTAATATAATGATACAAATTAGATATCAATTAAATAAATGATACAAAACTGATATCAATAATAAAATGATGTTAATTCACACACATTCGATTTAAATTAAATAAATATATGTATTTCAAAATTTTATTATATTAGTTGCATATAACTGATGCAAGTCAATATTAATTTACATGTGTCAAAACTCAAAATATTCAATATTTATCTTTTTTTTTTATTCTCCAAGGATAAATTTATTTTTCCATAAAAAATCAAACATATATTACTATTTCCCAAAAAAAGTTTTATAAAATTTTATTATTAATTATTTTAAAGATACGAAAATAATATTTTTAAAAATATAAATTACGTTTATTTTATTTTATTTATGAAAATATAATAATTACGTTTTCCACCTAACAAACCTGCAAAAATATTTTTTTTTCAAAATAATTAATCATTATTTCACAAATATTTCCATAATTAATATTTTTAACAATTAATCAATATTATCACAAATGTTAAAAAATCAATGTTATCACAAATATTTTCCATAAATAATAATTATAAAAATAAAATAAAAAACAGATCTGTTTGGATATCGTAACCTGTTTTCTTTTATTTTTAAATTTTCCCAACTTTTCTTGCTTTTACTGAAAATATTGGGAGATTTTATATTTGTATTAAAGCTGTTTAAAAAAAACAGAATTTTTTTTCCACTTTCTACACTACTCAGGATCATTGTAAGTAGTTAAAAAAATCTTTCTGATTATCTAAGGGTAAAGTGCTTCTCCATCTATATAAACAAAAAAAATTGAGAGTGATCAAAACAACAACTTTTGTAGAAGTTCTTCTTTGAATGTCAACAAGACAACCACTGGAAAATATAATTATGTTGTAAAAATATTTAAAGGTAAATCTTCTTTTCTTCTCCCTATTTTATATCAAGTTTTTTTGATGATCAAATGTAGAATTCTAATTGTTCATCTGTTAATTTTGTTTATGTACTCAGAAAATCTGAAGATGAAACAACAATGTCATGAAAAAAAAAATAGGAAAGAAAGGGAGGGAACAAAAGCAATAATGTGTTTCATATAACATTTATGAAGATACATATGACACTTCAGCAAGAAGAAAAAAAGTTCAGTCATAAATTTTTTATTTGAGTTCATATCAGTTTTTTTTTTTGTAATTCAACGTTGAATGTATGATTTGATCAGTTCATATCAGTTTTTTTTTCTTTTTGTTGAATCTATATTAAATTAAATGCATTGTATTTATGTTTTTCATTTATTTTGTAAATAACAATTTTAATAAAAGATATTAGTACCAAAAGATTTTAATAGATATCAAAGACAATTTTTGCATATTAAAATAATTTCAAAAATATTTTAAATAAACGAATCTGTTATTATTATTAAAACAAGAAATCTTTTATTAGTATCAGTTATTGATAAATGATACAAAATTTTAAAATCATTTATAAAAACTGACACAATAATTTAAAATCATTTGTTATAACTGATTTAATATAACATCAGTTTGAAATAAATCGATGTAAATTATTTGCATCGAAAAATAGTAAATCATTTTTTAAAATGATACAAATTATATTTACATCATTTAAATCTGATACAAATATAAAAAATAAATGATTTAATACAACACATTTTTTGTGGTGTTTGTTTATGGCCAAGGCTGTTGTGTTTCTAGCAGTGTTCGTTCTATACAATTGATTTTTTCTTGTGATCAAATATGTTATATTGTATGCAGGATGCATATCCTCCTAGTTGTGTCTTCTTCTCTCTCGTACGTTTAATAATATGCACATGTGACACAGAGTGGGTGAATCTGCGAATGTCTTTGCTGAGTTCTTCCCCTAATTTACGAGCTCTCGAACTTGAACAGGTACAAGGCAAATATTTACTCTAAATTCACTGACCTTCGCAAGCAACTTGAGATGATCAAGGAGTTGTCATTGTCTCCAAGGGGTTCACGTACTTGTCAGCTTCTATTTGATTGAAGTTGTGGTCTATTTACCAACATCTCGTTTGGTTGGTGTTTGATTTAATAATATCCAAAATAAGCTGATGTTGTTATGCATCATTTCCAAATTTAGCATCTTTGATTGATTTATTTATTTATTTTTGTTCATGCAAAAATAAATAAAAGAAGAAAAGTTTCCTTGGTTTATCTTTAGCATATATTAATAATATCATCTTATTGATCTTCGGGGACCATTTCTGTAACGATTTTCTCTTTTTTTATTAGATAAGTTTTTGTGGCTGAACTCTTTCGATGTTTATTCTTTTGACAAGGAGAAGGAGAATGTTATTCCCATGTTTTTTTATTGGTTAGAGAAGCTAATTTTTTTTTAATAATATAAGTGAATGGTTAGGTCTCATTAAATGTGTCTATAAAGACATCTATTTTTATTTACAGCATTTATAAAGACATCTTAGAACTGGATACAATTTTTTTTATGTTTACAACAGAAGAATGTGAAAATGTGAATCAATTGGGTGGAAAACTGTTTATATACAAAACATTATGAAAATGTGAAAATAGAATTTTAATATTAAAGTTTATAAATTCCTAAATGTTCGAAAATATGATGACAAGCAATGCAATGTGGTGGTTGCCGTTGTAGTTCCTATTGACAACAAGCCAAAAAGGTCATACACTCATACTACAAACCCATGTTTTAGAAATAATCAGACGTTAGTCGGGCGATCGAGGTGGGCATAGTGCCTAACGAGAAAATTAGAAATTAAACGGAAATTAATCGGGAACTAGCTATATAGTTATTTTATTAAATTAATAATATAATAATAATATATATTATTAAATATATGTATAATTATATTTATGTTAAAATAAAAACATCAAATAAAATATAAAACTATAATATTGTCTTTAAAATTACAGTAAATACATAAAAACATAATTTTAATTTTTTTTTATGATTTTCATTACAAGTGTGTACATTAGTTATTGTAAAACATCACAAACTCTTAATTGAAATGTCTAAATAAAAAAAATATATTCATATTTGGCTCTAAAAATAATCGGTATACAGAAAAATAAGCGTAAAGTAATCAGATTAAACAGATTATAATCAAATTAGACAGACAAAATTAGATAATCGATGCTAGATGGAGAGTAGTCATTAATTGAGGCGCAGAAGATGGGGCAAGCGATTTTACAGAGTGTAATCGATGCTAGACGGAGATTTTTAAAACTATAGTTTACAATGTAAATTATTATTATTTGATTATTTTTGTGTAGATAAACTATGGAAACTATTATTGAAGTATGTAAATTTTCTAGTTTGTATTAGTAATCTATTCATTTGTTTTGAGTTAAATGTAAACGGTTCTATATTAGTTAACTAGTTATGGATGCTAATAATCCAAAATTGTGTGTTTACCAATTAAAATCCAAATATAAATAATAACAACAGAATATATCAAAGAAATAAGAAACAAAATTCTTCATTATATATTTTTCATTTGTCTACAAAAAACATTTTAGGGCTTAAAAAAATATTAAAACTTGAAAATCAACAATTCAATCTTATCATATTAGTTCCCAACAAAATATTGTAAAAATAGCACTATGTTTTAGTATGTTTTAAAATTAAATCCTAAACTTTAAACATTAGACTCTACTCCCTAAACACTATACCCTAAATATTAAAAAAAAGGACAACCCCCAAATTAGTTAAAATATTGTAACTTTTTAATTAATGTTTGTATTGTAAAATTATGGAATGTATAATCGTCTACAAAAATTATTTTAATAAAATATTTCTCTTTAAATTATTAAAATTTTGAAAAACTAATACATACAAAACCCGCCCATCACCTACCTAATCCAAGTAATGTTCGCGACCTCTTTCGTGCACTAATTTAACTGCTGCCCTACGCCACATAAATTCTGCAGTTTCTCCAGCTGTATCTAATTTTATACTAGATACCACCCAAAAACCAAACAAAAAACGTATAAGATATTAGTCATTTTTATCCAAATATTAGTCACCAACCGAACCTTACCAAAGTTTCTTTCTTCCAATAGCTTTCATTTTTGTCTATATAGTTTTATCACTAACTCGTATAGTATATTAGTATTGTCGTTAATCGAGTCTTTTCATGCCAATGTTTTGAAACCCGACCCGGATTGTGAACCGGATTACCTTTCAGATTATCAGATCAGGTTAACCGGGTTCGACCACAGATCAATTAAGTAAAATATGTTTAATGTATTTATATAAAATAAATATTTTTAAAATATTATAAAAAGAATATCATATTTAACAAAATATGAAGTTAAATAATAATTAAAAAATGATTAAAACTTTTAAATCCAAAAAAAAAACACTAAATTCCTAACATATATACAGGATCATGATCGATTGCTAATACATATTTATATATGCAAACATAAGGATGAATAAGTATAACACAAGAATACCTAACATATTGCATTTGATTACCTAGAGCAAAAGCAGAGTAGCCACGAGAGTTGGAAAAAGATTATATTAGTAGTCTAATATTCAAAATCAATTAAACACACATGGTGATCACCAATAAAGATGAATTTTCAGAATAATAGAGAAAGATTAAAATAGAACAACCAACGGTTTCTTAGGCAAAGTATGAGAGAAGACAAAAAAAGTTGAAAATGAAAGGTATATTGTGACTTGTAAGTGGCTAAAATTCAATAAAATCAACTAGATTTTATTGAACCGCTAACTGGCCGGGTCAATCGATTCACCGGATCGCAGGTTAATAGCGGTTTTTTCTGGGTTTTACCGATTTTGTTACTACCGGTTATTAGCACTATATCCGAACCGTTGAAGTCTCCGAGCGTGAAAACATTATTTCATGCTCTAATTTATTAATTAACACCCACTCTCCGCCGCATAAACTCTTCACTTTCTCCAGCTGTCTCCATACCACAAAATAAAACTTCTTACTGTATGATATTATTAGTCCAACCGAACCTTATTGACTTCGCTCCCACGGTTTTCATTTTTTTGTCTTTAATTCTGTTTCCCAAAAACACTTAGCTGTTTTCTTACTGTAATCTCCAAACGCGCTCTTTGCCTAACTGTCAACCAAAATCTTGGTTACGTTCCTATCTATCTCCTTTACCCTTTTACCCTTTTCTGCTCTTATAAAAATATAAACTCATCAGTCATCATACAACACAAACACAAACTCATCTCACAAACTCATACACATAACACATCACCACTACCTTCTAGCTCAAAACTCGATTAATCTCTTTGTTTTGTTGCTACTATACATTACAGAAATGGCATCTTATGTATTGGGTTGCTTGTTATTGTTGGCTGTTGCCTTCGTGTGTCTAGAAGCGAGGACGGACCAAACGCAAGACTATACTTCGTTTCAGTACCACAGAGGAGCTCTCCTTACCGGAGATGTTTCAATCAACCTAATCTGGTATGGTAAGTTCAAACCGTCGCAGCGTGCAATCGTCACCGATTTCGTCGCTTCCCTCTCGTCTTCCCGGAGATCTTCCATGGTTCAAAACCCATCAGTCGCCACATGGTGGAAGACGGTGGAGAAGTATTACCACGTCAGCAAGACCACGAAGACACGTGGACTCACTCTCTCCCTCGGAGAACATATCCTCGACGAAGGATACTCAATGGGAAAATCTTTAACAGAGGGAAACCTCAAAGCCTTGGCAGCTCAAGGAGGCCAAAGCTATGCAGTTAACGTGGTCTTGACCTCAGCTGACGTGGTAGTCCAAGGCTTTTGCGTGAACCGATGTGGGTCACACGGGTCTGGCTCCGGGTCAGGCAAGAAAGGGTCAAGATTTGCTTACATATGGGTAGGGAACTCAGAGACGCAATGTCCAGGACAATGCGCGTGGCCGCTCCACGCGCCGGTTTACGGACCACAGAGCTCACCACTCGTGGCGCCAAACAACGACGTGGGTCTTGACGGCATGGTGATTAACTTGGCGAGTCTCTTAGCTGGGACCGCAACGAACCCGTTCGGAGATGGGTATTACCAAGGCCCTAAAACGGCACCGCTTGAGGCTGGATCGGCTTGTACTGGAGTCTATGGGAAAGGCTCGTATCCTGGTTACGCTGGAGAGTTGCTTGTGGATGCAACGACTGGTGGGAGTTATAACGCTAAGGGATTGAATGGGAGGAAATATTTGCTTCCGGCTTTGTATGACCTCAAAACATCTGCTTGCTCGACTCTGTTTTGAATAACCTATATTAGTTAGTAGTATACATACATTATAGATGATGCGATTATTTTTTGTTTATATTTTATCTATTCTTTTGGTCATACACTTGATTATTCTTTTTGTAACACGAATTAGTAATGAAATGATTTGCTATTATTATTAACTACGGATTTCATAATTCGTTTTTAGTAGAGAGCTCGATCGATCGCCCATAATCTTGGAGTCTTCGAAAACGAAGATATATATATGAACTGGCAAGTAACCTAATTCACACGTAAGTTAAATATTGTAGTGTTGCAATCTGATTAAATTTATGATCACTTGCATTAAGAATAACATTTTAAAGCATATGTGTGTTCACTTTACCTAAAAAGAAAACTAATTTTGAAAAGTAGTTGCAAATATGATATTTGTTGTCTAATAGGGTAATGCTCACTTAATGGAGGCAAGTAATATTTTGTTCGGAAAGCCTCATCGAAATCAGCTTTAGAACTTCTTTAAATAATAATCGTCAAAGAGAAACAATTGAATACGCAATTCGACATATACATCGTACCATATATGATATATATACCATATGTATTCTGTGTGAATTAATAGAAAACCTAACAGGATGTACTTGTAATGAAACAAATTTAAATTCTAAAACACCTCTTAAACTGAAGCGCAGAGAGTAGTTACTCATATAAATATCCTATTGGATCTGTGTCTATATGTATTTAAGAGTCAAAGGCCTTTTGATTTGTTTAAAAGCTATAAATCTTTCAATAATTGGAAAAAGTAAGATCCTTTAATCAAAATAATTGCAAAAAGTGTACTACAATTATTTTAAAGACCTAAAGAAAAAAGTCTTGTAGTTAACTCCTTATTGCAGCTAAGTTCACTTCTGTTTAGATGCAACAAGCTCCACAGCTCCGCACAAAGATAATAGCTTTTTTAGATACTATATATCCAACAAAGAATGTGTTTATGTGATTTAGTTCAAAAAAAAGAAAAAAAAAAATAGAATGTGTTTATATGTTGTAAATGCAGATTCTAGAACAATTCCCTGAGAGGAACAAGTCGTTGTGCCGAACATAGTGTTGTGCCAATCAGGAAGCTGCATCAGATCAAAAACACCTGAGTTGCTGATGTGGATGTGTGAGCTGACGTAGCAGGACGTGAGTGGATGTGATGATGTGTCGAAGAAGGTTGCTGACTTGGCATTGAAGATAGAAACGAGATTGTACTTGGAGATATGAAGAATATTCTCTACAAAAAATAAGGAAAGGATAAGCTTGAGGAGCAAGCAGTTTCCTTATCCCTTGATACTTGGAGATTCGCCTTCTAGGATTTCTCAAATCGTGTATATATATTCTAGGAGTAGGCCACGAGCCAAGTTGAGCACTCTAGAATATTGATACAGTTGTAAACTTCTAAGCCAAAAAAAATAAGGCTTAGAAGGTGTGTTCCCAGTTCTCTGTGACGTTAATCAGGGAGGTGATTAAGTGCGCAGAGAATTGTTTTTCTTTCTTTTAGATCTACACTGGTGAGAGTTTAAATAGAAAAGAGAGAGGGTTGGTTTCTTCTCTTATAGATAAAAATAGAGAGTGTTGGTTTTCTTCTCTTAGATCTACACAGGGTGTTGTGTTATATAGAAAAGAGAAAGTCTTAGATTCATTCTTAGTCGGGATCAATCCTATTGGGTAGAATAGGTTGAGTAAGAGCCGAGACAAAATTGTATCCTTGTAAAAGATAAATTTTGTTAATAAGATTGAATAGAGAAGCGTTGGCTTGGCGCTTTCCAAGTGTGAATCAGTGTGTTGTGGTTCTCTATACCTTAACAATTGGTAGCAGAGCAGACGCCTGATAAAAGAATTGTTTATCTTTTCAATAGGTGAGATCTTGAGACGAGGTATGGAGAATCCACAACAGTTCGTTGATGAGAACAATCCGCTGATGCTTGATGCTGAGCATTATGATGATTGGAAAGCACAAATCAGACAAATGATACAGAGTCGTGATATGAAAGCCTGGTTGTTGTTGAAGATGGATGGTCACTTCCAAAATTTACGAACATCAGAGGGGAAACTGTAATAAAGCCCTATAAGTTGTGGACAACTAAGGAGAAGTTAAAGGGAAAACAGAACGATGATGCGCTATCTACTATTTTCAGCTGCTTGCCGATGGGTCTGTTCGCGATGGTGCAAGAGTGTATGTCAGCAAAAGAAGCTTGGGATATTTTGGAAGCCTTCTCTAAGGAAACCAGAAGGGTGAAGAAGGTATACAAGGATAAGAAGTTTGCCAAGGAATTTCTCAGAAGCTTATCACATGGATATCTTTCTCACAAATCTGATGGTAAATGTGCTTTAAGTTTTGGTGAGCAGAAGGTTCATCCGTGTGTGAAATTAGTTCAGACAGATGAACTGCAGATGAGAAAGAATGATCAGAAGGCTGAGGAATCATTCACTCTGAAGACTGTAGAAACTCAGACGTCTGTTCAAGGTAATGAGGAAGTACTGAGTAAGAAGCAGTTCAGAAGGCTGAAGAGTTACAACGTCAGTATCAATCTTCATCATCCAGATCTGGTGCAGAGAAAGAATCTCAGAGTTCTAATTATCAAGGTTATGGACACTTCCAATCAGATTGTTCTGCACTTGAAAGAAGAAGCGTGCTGAAGTGTTATAACCGTCAAGGGTGTGGTCATACGAAACCTTGTCTCACATGGAGTGATATTGATTCAGCCAAAGAAGATGATGAGAATCAGAAGTCTGTTTTGAAGCCTAAGTTTGATGTGGGTGGCTTATCTGTTGAGAAACAAGTCATCGCTCTGTCTAAGGATCTGATTCTGCAGAAAAAGGAGAATTATGATCGGGTGTCTGAGTTCAACTTGCAGAAGACTAAACAAACGATTGTTGTGAACAACCTGAGAGGGAAACTGCGTCGTTGTTGGTATTGTGGAATGTCTAAGATCTGAACAAAAGACCATGTCATTGTTACTATACAAGTCAGAGCCTCCACAAAGTTGCTTGTTTCAGGTGTCTGGATTGTACTATACCACTCACACATCTGAAGGAGTGTCACAATGATGTTTGAAGATATAGGCGAGTAAACATAAAGAAGTGTGCCATGACCTGTTATGTTGCGCACACTGTTGATGATCGACAGACTATTGTGTTCAAGCACTGGTTTCTTGATAGTGGTTGCTCAAAGCACATGACCGTGAATCAAGGAAGGCTACACAACTTTGAAGAAGGCTTAGTTAACATGGTCACTTTTGAAGATGAAGCTGAAGGTAAAATTAGAGGCAAAAGTGCATCTCGTTGTAAAGATCAGCCCACTTTGGAATTTGTCTACCTTTTCGTTGGTGTAAAAACCAATCTAAATTGCAGCAGTTGGGTGTGTGATGAGGAGTTAGAGGTTACCTTCACTGAGAAAGGATTTCAGGCGGTTGATGAGCGCCATAATATTCAAGTCGAAGGTCAGCACTCGGATATTAGTTATATATGGAAGTCGTACAATCCACAAGCAAAAGAGCTTAATCAGCAGTGTTCTATGATGCCTAGAGACATGATCTCAAAAGGAGTGCTTTAACTAGTTGTTGTTAAGTGTAAACTGCAGCAGTCGGGAAACAATGAGAATCACATCCATCAAGAAGCTGTTGGAAGGATTCAGGGCAGAGTAGTTGTGTCTGCTGTTACTACACAGAGTTGTTCGGAGGCAGATTAATGGCGTGGCAAGTCAGAGCTTTGCAAATGGATTCAAACTGCAACAATGTGATATATCTCAGACGAGCGAAGCTATAGAGGTGGCACCTAGGTCGATAGACGTCGTTGTAGTCATACTCTTGCTAATAAAATCATTGTGCTGAACGAAGTCAATTGTCTGTGGGTCTTCAAGAACAAAAGAGACAAACATGGACAAGTTGTGGAGAACAAGGCATGAGTGGTCATACAAAGCTCTAAGGAGAGTTTGCTAGATGCAACACCTGTACTTCAACACGAGGTAATCAGAAACCTGATAGGTATTGTCCGTGTGCATAACTTCATGTTGTATCAGATGGATGTTAGCAGGATTGCTAGGAATGGCTTCTTTCAGAAGACTGTTTACTTGGAGCAACTGCAAGGTTTTGAGGTATTCATATACCAATGCGAGTATGCCAAAGGTTTGATCAGTGTATGAGAGTTACAAAGAAGTGAAGATGAAGCCACACCCATGGGAGTTTGAAATGTTCTATCTTAGAAGATGATTCAAGAGATTGTGTCAATGGTAACTGGCACGGTGGGCTGACTAGTCGAAGATGTGTTGTACCAGCAAACCAATCATCTGTTATGTTCTTGCAAGCTGTGAGTGTTTTAGTGACAATTGTAACTTATCACACATGCAAGCTGCTGAAAGGATTTTCAAGTATTTCAAAGGCACATGCAACACAGGGTTGATCTTGACGAAATGAGCTAGCAGAAACTTGAAGATATATCGCTCTCTGAATCACCGTGAAGGATCTCGTGGCTATTGCCTTCTGGGAACAAAGCTGATCTTCTGCTACGCTCAGAAGCTTGTTAAGGTACATTGTTCAATTGTTGAATCTAAGGTTAATGCCTTGGAAACCTGGTTCAGTCACCTGATGAGGATCAAACAATTGAGAACAACGTACGGTACATTCTTAGACCATGCTTCAATTTTTGTGTGATAATTGTTTGTTTGCTAATATTATTGTAGATCATGTATTAGATACTAAAATTAAATTACAAGACCCTGAATATCAGTTTATTCATAGAGTAGTTGTGGAGAAACTGATAGTAATAGAACATTAGAGCACTGATTTGCAAATTGTTGATTTGTTTACAAAACCATTAGACTTGGATCAACACATGTTTTTGAGAAAATGCATTGGTGTTTGTGAGAACTAATATGTTCGGTGAGTTGTGTTGATCTGATACAGGGACATGCATCAGAGCAGACCATGGAATTCCTAGAATGTATAAAAGATCAACACTTTGTCTAAGCAAAAGTCAGTGGAAAACAGCTGCCTGTCATGCCAATTCATATTGGGGATCTCGTAAAACTTTTCGTCAAGGAGGAGGTCAAAGAGCTGAGGAGAGGCATTATTATGCATTCCATACTGAAAGAAGTACCAGTTGTTTGTAAGTTTAAAAAAAAAAAGTAATGTGGCTGGTACGTCTGCAACAGAGCCCTGAAGAATAATAACAAGAGATTGCACAAATATCCGCGGTTGAGAAGTCAAGTGATATCGCTGATAGAAATCAGGAGATTCAGCAGATGATCGTTCATACCATTAACTGTGAAGATCATTCATGTCTGTTGGATTTAAGCTCTAAGGTAGTGTATCATGCAAAGTTAAAAAAAATAATAATAATAATAAATAAAATAAAGGGACTTGATACACTCCTGTTAATGCACTCTCCAAAGGAAATTCCAGTTGCCTACTTCACGTTGATGGTGAACCATGAGAATCAAAGGCTTGCCAGAGCGAAAGACTAGCCACTGATCACAGAGCTGTTTCTTGAAGATTCACAAAAGGTTGTGGTAGTTTCTGGTGAAGTCCATAACAATTAGTTGACACACATCACATCACAGAACATAACTCAAGGTATAAAAGCCTCTTGCTTTAAGAAGTAAAAAATTAATAGAAGAGTGCTATTAATGGTCTATTGCTTTTCTGGTTCCCTCACTTCCTGTGATTAACTATGTTTGGATGTCTGAGGTTGTATATAAAAAGGCTGAAAAGTAAAAATGTGTTGTAAAATCAATGTTTTGTAGTTAAATTCATATGATTGATTGCTTAAACACAAGGCTGATTGTAAATATTGTTGATGATAAATGTTTGTATGTTTTCAACAAGTGTGCACTGATGTGTGTGTTAAGTGTTTCAGGTTTAAGCTTATTTGTTTCAGCTCATATGACTGATCATGACTTTCTAAGAGGTAAACTCCAGAGAGCAGCAATGGATCAAGGGTCTGACATCTTGAGTGATGGATTGATCATGGAAGTAGGATCAGAGAGCTGCGTGTTCATCTAATAATGTGGGTTGTGAAAATGCTTTAGAGGATTGATGCTGAGTTATCATGTGTCTAAAGGCGAATCGAATGACTGATATTGGGTCTCAATCGATAAATGAGTATAATGTCGGTTCTATGATGCAAAGGAATAAAGCTACCTCTTCCAGAGGCTGATAAGAGTTCCTAGACAGAAGACTGTGCTCGTAAGGTGTTATGTGACTATCATGTCTGTACAACAAGTGGGTGTTCATTTGATTTCATCTTTGATCCAAGTATTTGACGCAAGGGACTGTTACCGGAAGTTGGACTGTGCTACAAAGCAAGTATCTATGGTCTACCAACTGTTTGGCGTATATATTGTAATCTGTATCGATGGTAAAATGCTCAACAAGTTTCACTATGGGTCACTATCTCCAAAGCAAGGGTCTGTTTTGTCTTCTACAAGTGAATCTAGAGAAGATATCATCTTACGGTAAAAGAAGATTATGCAGAAGTGTGTGGATGCTTCAGTTTCTTGAAGCCTACAGAAGGATGACATGAGACCAGTTCATTCCTGATAATAAGACAGGGGCAACAGATTGTTATGAGATCCTTGGTTCAGGAGTCTACAGGGACAACAGAGATGTGATGCTCTGGTCATCATCATACATGCATGTTTGGACAATGTTGTGTTAACAAATGGACGATTGTGTTTGCTCTTAATGATGCTGCATGCAACTGTTGAGTTTCTCAGGAATGTGTTTGCTTCAGCAAAGGTGTATGAGATTCTTGGACTAATCTGTTAAGTGCCAAGGGGTTTGATCAAGACATTGAATGCTCTTTTCAAAGAGCTATGGATTTGGAGTCTCACATGTACAATCAACTCTCTGTTAGATTGTGGTGGAGTAAATGTCTAGGCTGGTATTAGACATGTGTGACTGATGATAGTTGAGTTAACAAATGATCATATGTTTGAGTTCCCTACAGATGACGAATTGGAGAAGTGATATGTGCTTAGCTCATCTGATTAGGTAAGGGCAACAAGACTCTGTGTAGAATTGTTCAAAGAAACTGGTTTCGATGCAAGAATGAAGGATATCTACAGTGAAGCAAAGATTTGAAAGTGTAGAACATGATACATAAGGTGCTGTTTTTTCCTGCAAAGCTTGTGTATGGTCTCATCCACACTGTGATTCGATCAAAGAGCCACTTGCTGTTCGAATTCTCGACTATCACCATCCTATTGCCCAACATCCAGTTGTGGTTGCAAGGAGAGTCAAAATGCCTATGAACATGAAGCTGTTTCAATAGGCGAAGAGACAGATCATCAAAGTGCTTAAGAATGCGAAACACTGTTAGCAGGTAAGTGATTCCCATAACTCAGTATACTGTTGTGATACATATGTCTGTTTTTGACTTAGTTGATCACTCAAGCTGGGGGAGAATGATTCTGGTTCTGGTTATTGATATAGTTCTAATCACCATCTAGTGATAAGAAGTTCTGTACTTATAATTCTAATCACCATCTAGTGATAAGGAGTTATGTACTTATGGGGGAGAAAAATTGTTTATGGGGGAGACTTAATTGATTAATTGGTTGATCTTAGGTTGTTAATGATGGAGAATATGCCAATTGATTAAGTCTGATTAGAGAGCTATTAAAAACATGGTTTCCGCTGCAGCCTGCTGGGGTTTCTGATTGTTAGGTTCTTAATCATAGTTCTGTTGGAACAAGCTGTTGATTGATTTTGCTAGATAATGACTGTTGTTTTGTCTAGTTGTTGCTTGTTCTGTTTTTGGCTTGTGTTTGTTGGAGTGTCTTTTCAGGTTGAACTAGAGAGATGCTTGAGCATCAAACTCAGTCAAAAAGGGGGAGATTGTAAATGCAGATTCTGGAACAACTCTCTGAGAGAAACAAGTCGTTGTGCCGAACAGAGTGTTGTGCCAATCAGGAAGCTGCATCAGATCACAAACGCCTGAGTTGTTGACGTGGATGTGTGAGCTGATGTGCCAGGACGTGAGTGGATGTGATGATGTGTCTAAGAAGGTTGCTGACTTGGCATTGAAGATAGAGACGAGATTGTACTTGGAGATATGAAGAATATTCTCTACAAAAAATAAGGAAAGGATAAGCTTGAGGAAAGCAGTTTCCTTATTCCTTGATACTTGGAGATTCGTCTTCTAGGGTTTCTCAAATCGTGTATATATATTCTAGGAGTAGGTAACGAGGCAAGTTGAGCACTCTAGAATATTGATACAGTTGTAAACTTCGAAGCCAAAAAAATAAGGCTTAGAAGGTGTGTTCCTAGTTCTCTGTGACGTTAATCAGGGAGATGATTAAGTGCGCAGAGAATTATTTTTCTTTCTCTTAGATCTACACTGGTGAGAGTTTAGATTAGGAAAAAAGAGAGGGTTGGTTTTCTTCTCTTATAGATAAAAAGAGAGAGGATTGGTTTTCTTCTCTTAGATCTACACAGGATGTTGTGTTAGATAGAAAAGAAAAAGTCTTAAATTCATTCTTAGTCGGGATCAATCATATTAGGTAGAATATGTTAAGTAAGGGCCGAGACAAAATTATATCCTTATAAAAAATAAATTTTGTTAATAAAATTGAATAGAGAAACATTGGCTTGACGCGTTCCAAGTATGAATCAGTATGTTGTGTATGTTGTGTTTCTCGATACGTTTAACATATGTGACTTATAAGACTCGAGTCTCCCAAGGCCATTGATAAGTGTAAAATTATCAACGACTGGCCATTTAATAGAATGATATTACGGGACAAAGGCCTAAAATTTATTTGTTAAGATAGAAAAGGTCTAGAGGACTATTTATAGCAAACAACATAACAAATATTCCTGGAAAGATACGAGCAAAATCATATTGGACACAATCTTTACATTTTCGAATGCTTTACCTCAACATCATTCTCTCTAGTCTGACTGATTTTTGTGGTCTTCGTTCATGACATTACTAATTAAGTTGTGAAACATTTTCTGTTTGAAATTAAAATGTTAAATTGTGAAAACCCATTTTTAAAATGATTAACTACATGACAATAGTATTAGAACTAAAATGTAAATGAATTATTTCTAACCATATCTTTGGTTCTAGAAGTACATATATCATATATGGAGGATCATCTCCTATCCTTTCTTCAATTCATGAGACAAAAACATTTTTCAGTAGGCTCAACTACTAAAAAGTTTGATATTCCCTCTGCTTCACAAAAAAATTATTTTGACAAATTTCACACAAATTAAGAAAATTTTGAATTATATATGTTTGATCCTATTTAATAAGTAGTTTATGATTTAAATTCAATGAAATATGCTTTGAATTTAGTATTTAAAAATATTGGAAATATATAATGACACTCTTTGTGAAACAAAATTTTTTTCTCTAAAATGATACTATTTGTGAAACAGAAAAATTATAAACTTTTAATTTTTTTTTTCTAAAATGAAAACAGAGAAATTATAAACTTTTGGAAAACTTGGTTTACTTAGACTCTCTGTTTATTTAAACTTCTATTTTCCAAGAACAAATTTTATTTTTGACATAACCTATATTCTACCATTTTTTCCCTATATTCCCATGTAAAAATAAATTTTTCATAAAACTATATAAAAAAAAACAAATTGCTAAGTCAGAAGAAATTTACAAAAACACCAACATGCACCAAAAGGCCCATTAAGAAAATTTATCATAACAAAGAATTTAACAAAAGTAACCTTTTTCACATTTAAAAAAAGAAAAAGAAAATGAAAACTAACCCAAAAAGTAATCGGAAAAGGCAAAGAGATGTTGAAAATTCCCGTGTACTTTTTCTCCAAAACACATTTTAATCCAACGGTTCTCCTTCCTTCTCTTTTCGCAATCATCGCTCCCCACTCACTCAAATTAAAACAAAAAAAAAATATCTCTTTTCACAGCACCAACCAACAACAACAAAAAGAAAAACACAAATCTTTCTCTCTCTCTCTCTCTCTCAGATCTGAATCGTTTCATCATCTCCGATCTCTCTAATGGCGGCACCACCAGCATCATCCTCCTCGGCGAGGGAAGAGTTCGTCTACCTCGCGAAACTCGCCGAACAAGCGGAGCGTTACGAGGAAATGGTAGAATTCATGGAGAAAGTCGCTGAAGCCGTCGACAAAGACGAACTCACCGTCGAGGAACGTAACCTCCTCTCCGTCGCTTACAAAAACGTAATCGGCGCTCGCCGTGCTTCGTGGCGTATCATCTCTTCAATCGAACAAAAGGAAGAGAGCCGCGGTAACGATGACCATGTCGCCACGATCCGTGATTACAGAAGCAAGATTGAATCTGAGTTATCCAAAATCTGTGACGGTATCCTTAAGCTTCTTGATACTAGGCTTGTTCCAGCTTCTGCTAATGGTGATTCTAAGGTCTTTTACCTTAAGATGAAGGGAGATTATCATAGGTATTTGGCTGAGTTTAAGACTGGTCAAGAGAGGAAAGATTCCGCTGAACATACTCTCACCGCTTACAAAGCCGCTCAGGTGCGAGTCTCCGATCTGAAAATTGGAATCTAGAATTTGGTTAGATCTATAGTTTGTGAATCTGTTTGTTATGTTTGTTTGTTTGTAGGATATTGCGAATTCTGAATTGGCTCCAACGCACCCGATTCGTCTTGGTTTGGCTTTGAACTTCTCTGTGTTTTACTATGAGATTCTTAACTCCCCAGACCGTGCTTGTAATCTCGCTAAGCAGGTGATGGAAACGTTTCTGATCTGTTTTGAGGCTTTGAGTCTATTGTGTTTTATGTGTGTGTATTGATTTATTGGGATGTATGTATATAACAGGCGTTTGATGAAGCCATTGCTGAGTTAGATACTCTAGGCGAGGAGTCATACAAGGACAGTACCTTGATCATGCAGCTTCTTCGTGACAACCTTACTCTGTGGACTTCTGACATGCAGGTAACTAAACACATCTTCCATTCGTTGAAACTGTTCATTGTGGTTTGTTTCTGTTATCATTCTGTAGAGATAATCATAGGTTTTGAAATCAGATGGTTCACTTCTGCATTAGGATAATCATAGGTCTGATTGATGTTCCATCCTTGTGTTGATATGAGTCTAATTGTGTTAATTTTGATGATTGATTAGGACGAAGGTGCTGAGGAGATCAAAGAAGCAGCAGCAGCAGCACCAAAGCCTGCTGAAGAACAGAAGGAGACCTAAGTTTGTGACTTGTTTTGTTATTCACTCTATTCTAAAGTTATCTGATAAATTATGTTTCTGCTTGGTGGTTTGTTTTTTTAATCTTCCTATTGCTATCCCGAAGCTTGTAAGGCCGTCTAATTCTTGTCCTTGTTTGCTTTTTTCTTAATCGTGGATGCTACTGGATTTTTATCTGTTTTTTATTTTATTTTATTTTTCTTTCTCTAGATTGATTGCATTTCGGGCTTATGCCTTGTACTGGAACTTCAGTATTCTCCTCTTATTAATGGTTTGCTATTCTTCCGGTGATGCTTCTTTATACACATGTTTCGCAACTGTGTTTTTTGTGTTTGCTTAGGTTTGTTTTAATCTCTTTTCTCCTGAGATTGAACTGGCAAACTCACTATCCTTCGTCATTCAACCAAAAGGGTTTTGAAAGTTAATATTTTAAAGGTTTTTGGGACTATGTTTTGGGTGAGGGAGCATTTCTTAAATCATCATAATGATCAAACGATACATGATCATAGAAAGCTCTGAGTTTCTTTGGTAACGACACTGTTGGAAAAATTCGGCTGATTGTTGCAAATGCAACTGTCTTAGCTTTGAACGGATACAAAAATTGTTTAATACTGTATGAAACACAGTTCAGTCCATTTCTTTCCTATTGTGGTACTAGAGAACACAAACCCGCTCGCTACCGCTCGGAGCTGAAATTGTCGGTGGCAAAAGACACGGTTTAGTGCTGTATACGCAAGGTTGATTAGTGGAAACTCTCGTGGATATGCATGTATGTGTGAGTTTTTTGTTGGCATAAATTGCTTTGTACAAAAATGATCGATACATAAATCAGGAATGACAGACCCATTAATAAAATTTGAGATAATGCATCCAAGTTTGAAAATATGTGACGTTTATTACTTCTTTTTTTTGTCAACAGTTCATGCAAGTAATATTTTTTTTTTAATTTTGAATGATCGGTTGTGTGATTGTGTATGAGGATCTTCTCTTTGACATGTTTTTCATACCATAGCATGCTTTTCGATGACATCCTAACATTATTAGTGTGTCATCATTATCATCATACTCAACATGATTAGTTTTGTTGGTTTGACTTTAATACAACTAATTTTGTAACTTTTTTTTTCTTTTCTTGTCTCTTATGATGAAAAGATACTAATCATTATCGATAAAGTAATTATCGTTTTCAAATAAATCGAGCAAAGAGTAAAGAATAACATTAACAAGGTAAAGAATAAGATTAGCCTTTTTTCAAAAGACAACTGTTAATTCAGATTTCAGACGCGGTCCTGAGAGCGAGCAAGGTTTGCAAATGCTGCTCATGGTCCAAAAAAACATTTGTAGCTTTTGAGGGCCAAAACTTTTTGTATTACAACAAAAATTATACTAATGACTTGTGTAATTTTGGGTTTAGCAAAAGGGAAGAAAACGCACATGTGAGGTAAGTCCCCAAAAAACTAACCTTGTTATGAAAGTAAGGAAACTAGAAGTTGTATTCTCTTGTGTTATTCATTTAATCGAATAAGAGTATATATATATAGTAGTACACAAAGCCCTAAATAAAATAGGAATCCTAAACCGACAATGAATATGAGAAGGTAGGACAATGGGCCTTGTGGACTTGGACATGTATGGGCCGGTTATGGAGATTCATCTTTAATGGTTTACAACACTCCCCCTTGAATGATATAACCGTGCAGATAAAAATGCTAAGAGATCATCATAATATGCTTGGAGATGCTGCCTCATTAAAACCTTACCAGGACAACCCATTGGGACAAAATCATGATGAAGGAAAAAGAGTACAACACGTATTACTCCCCTTGTTCTAAGCATCACGAAAAGTCCTTGAGTCTACGCATCCCAATCTGATGCGTGAGCTTCCTAAATGTTGACGTTGGTAATGACTTGGTGAAAAGATCGGCTGAATTGTCGCTAGATTAAACTTGTACCACTTGAACTTCATCGGCCTTTTGTAGTTCATGTGTGAAGAAGAACTTAGGCAAAATGTGCTTCGTCCGATCTCCCTTGATGTAACCTTCCTTGAGCTGTGCGATACAAGCGGTGTTTTTTTCATACATGATAGTCAGTTCCTGGTCATTGGCCATTCCACAATCTGATCTGATGTGTTGAGTCATTGACCTCAACCAAACACACTCACGACTAGCCTCATGCATAGCCAGAATTTCTGCATGATTAGATGATGTGGCCGCAATAGTCTGCTTCATTGAACGCCATGAAATTGTTGTACCACCGTGTGTAAACACATAGCCGGTTTGAGATCTAGCATTATGTGGATCTGATAGATAACCTATATCAGCAAAACAACCTAAACCTTATTTGTTATGGTTAGTATAAAATAAACCCAAATCCATCGTTCCTTGTAGGTAACGCAATATATAATTGATACCGTTCCAGTACCTTTGGGTCGGACAAGAACTAAATCTTGATAGGAGGTTTACGGCAAAACAAATGTCTGGTCTAATGTGGCTAGCCAAGAACTTTAAAGCTCCTATATCACTGAGGTATAGCACTTCAGGACCGAGAACTTCTTCATCGTCCTTCTTTGGACCGAATGGATCACTGTCCAAATTAAGGCTTCTCACAACCATTGGGCTGGTCAATGGGTGAGCATGGTCCATATTGAATCTCTTGAGTACCTTTTCAGTATATGCCATTTGATGCACAATGATTCCATCATTTATGTACTCAAGCTGCAATCCTAAACAAAACTTAGTTTTACCTAGGTCTTTCATTTCAAACTCTTTCTTGATATATTCAACTGTTTGGGCGATTTCCCTAGAGGTTCCTAGGATATTCAAATCATCCACATATACTGCTATGATTACAAATCCTTTGTTTGCAAATTTCTTTATAAAAATACATGGACTGATGGGATCATTCTTATAACCTTCTTTGGCTAGGTACCCACTTAGTCTATTGTACCACATATGCCCACTTTGTTTCAGTCCATAAAGGGATTTGTTCAGCCTTATGCAGTACTGTTCTCGAGAACCTTTCTTATCTTTGAGCTCAATACCCTCTGGTAATCTTATATATATATATTTCATTATCCAGTGGACCATATAAATATGCGGTCACTACATCCATTAGCCGCAAGTCAAGTTTCTCTTATAGCCAGACTAATCAAATATCTAAAAGTCGTTGCATCCATCACAGGGGAGTATGTCTCCTCATAATCTATTCCTGGTCTTTGAGAGAATCCTTGTGCTACAAGCCGTGCCTTATATCTCACGATTTAATTATTCTCATTTCTCTTCCTCACAAAGACCCACTTGTGTCCTACTGGTTTTATATCGAATGGTGTCATTATGATCGGACCAAACACATTCCTTTTCTTTAATGAATTCAACTTCACGTCTATGGCTTCTTTTCTATTTTAACCAATCTGGTCTTTGAGTGCACTCTAATATGGACGTGGGTTCATGATCCTCATTTATTTCCAGTGCTACCTTGTATGCAAATATTTCATCAATGTCGACATATTTCCGGTTCCATTGAATTCCAGACATGATATAATTTATTGAGATCTCATTATTATAAATACCTTCAGGAACTTGAGGTTCAGCGTCCCAAACCTCATTGATCGGTTCCTTAGGGTTTGCCGCGGCCATGTCTATGGTTATCTTAACCTCGGTTTGAATTGCACCTTTCTTTGATTTCCGAGGATTCTTATCTTTGGAACCTATTGGTCTACCACGTTTCAAACGTGCCTTAGAATCTGTAGCAACTTGATTATGTCCCTTTTGGACATCAATACGTACTGGTGCATTACAAGCTGGTATGTACAATTTTGTAATTTTCTTTGGGTCAACAAAGGAATATGGCAATTGATTAGCTAGCTTTTGTAAATGTATAATCTTTTTGACCTATGCTTCACATGCTATACTCCGAGGATCTTGCCAATTCAAGGATGTTTGATTCCATGATATTTCTTTGACCAGCTTGTTTATCTCTCCACCTAATGTAGGAAAATCGGATTCAGCAAACTGATAATCCGCGTATCTAGCCTTAAATAAATCACTCGTGGTTGGCTCTAGATACTTAATAATGGTGGGAGAATCATATCCAACATATATTCCCATCCTCCTTTGAGGTCCCATCTTTGTTCTATGTGGTGGTGCAATGGGTACATAAACGACACACCCAAATGTCTTTAGATGGGATATGTCTGGCTCATGAGCTGTAAGTAATTGGGATGGTGAATTTTTATGCTTACTAGATGGCCTGATGTGTATAAGCTCTGCTGCATGTAATAATGCGTGTCTCCAAGCCGACACAGAAAGCTTCGACCTCATGAGTATTGGTTGAGCAATCAATTGAATACGTTTAATGAAGGATTCAGTTAATCCATTCTATGTATGTACATGTGCCACGGGATTTTCCACACTTATCCCCATGGACATACAATAATCATTAAACGCTTGGGATGTAAATTCACCAGCATTATCTAGATGTATAGTCTTTAGTGGAAAATCTGGAAAGTGGGCTCGCAGACGTATGATCTGGGCCAACAATCTAGCACAGACTAGGTGTCTTGTGGATAATAGACAAACATGCGACCATCTGGTCGATGCATCAATAAAGACCATAAAATATCTAAACGTCCCACATGGTGGGTGTATTTGTCCACATATATCTCCTTATATCCTTTCCAGAAATTTTAAAGTCTCTTTAATTACTTTGACTGGTGATGGCCTTACAATGAATTTCCCTTGTGCACATGCTACACATGTGAGATTCTTAGGGATAACTCGTCTCTCTTTTAGAGTGTGCCCATTTGAATTCTAAATTAGCTTACGCATCATGTTAGAACCGGGATGGCCAAGCCGGTCATGCCATAAAGTGAATTGTTCATTGAACATCTTGTTCATTACCATATTAGCTTATATCATATTTATTTTGGCATAGTAAAGGCCAGTGGATAATGCGGGTATAGTCTCTAGGACTTTCTTAGATCCTTGGGTGATCTCACTAATGTGTAGGAACTCTTGGTTCCCTTCACCCTTAGTTTCAACATGGAAACCATTCAAACGAATATCTTTGAAACTCAATAAACTCCTCTTTGAGCTGGGTGAATATAAAGCATCTGTTATCTCAAGATGTGTGCCCATATGTAAAAGAATATGGGCATGGCCGTAGCCTTCAATTAGACTTGCTATACCCGCTATTGTGCTAATATTGGCATTTTTCAAAGTGAGGTTTACAAAATATCTTTTGTCCTTCAAAATTGTGTGGCTTGATCCACTATCCACCACAAGTATGTTGTTTTCCTCATCCATTTCTTAATATGGACAAGAATTATGTTTTAGACATAAAAGAATAAAACAAACAAATATATATATTTGAAGGTAATAAAATAATTAAATTTAAACCAAAATAATAATCCAACAAAATCCTAAATCCTAAATCATGGAAAATAAAAATAAAAATAAAATAAATCCAAACAATTGGTGTCTAAAATTAATTATCCTCTCTTAGACAATCTGAAGTCTCATAATCCAATAAATCATCTTTTTCATGGTTGAAATCTCCTTCACCATCGAGATGAACAAAGTTAGCTTCTGGATTCTTTTTCAAGCTCTCTTGATAGAGATCAATAAGGTGCTTAGGTGTCCTGCACGTCTTAGCCTAATGGTTCCCCATACCACATCGGTGGCAAACTAATTTTGTTTTGTGTTGCGGTTTGAAAATTCTGCGGCCTCTACCACGACCACGACCAAAGTTGGATCAGTTCCCACGGCCATAACCATCATAATGGTTTCCTTGGTAATTGCCACGACCACCACGTCCTCTGCCACGGCCATGGCCGTGATACTTGTCTCTCTGGACGTAGTTGGACTCTTTTGTCTCTTTAGGCCCTTGAGGCTCTTTCTTGGTCATATCAACCTTGTGGGCTTCTGGTAATGGGGTAGAACCAGGAGGTCTCATTGCACTGTTCATCAGTAATAACTCATTGTTCTGCTCATCAAGTAGTAAACAAGAGATTAGACTTGCATATGTCTTAAAACCCTTTTCACGATACTGTTGCTGAAGCCGTATGTTGTTGGTGGGAAAGGTTTAGAATGTTTTCTCTAGCAAGTCTTCCTCAGTAACCTCCTTACCACATAGTTTCAAGATTGAGACTATCTTAAATAGCTCTAAATTATACTCATCCACGGATTTAGAATCCTGGATCTTTAGATTTTTCCAATCGAATTGAACCTTTGGTAGGAGCACCGTCTTTTGGTGACCATATCTGTTTTTCAACTCTGTCCAAAGGTCAAGAGGATTCTCAATGGTAAGGTACTGATTTTTGAGACTCTCAGCAAGATGATAGCGTATGAGAAAAATCGCCTTATATCTATTCTTTTCAGTGCAATCATTATCATCCTCAATGTACTCACATAGGTCCTTTGATTTCAGGGTAATCTTAGTATCCAATGCCCATTGTAAATAATTATCCCCAGAGATATTAAGTGCAACATATTGGAGATTGTTGATCTTTGCAATCGAACCATGCAATCGTTTTAGTCTAGGCCATGCGGTATTTAAGACTGAATCATGCTAGTCCTAGTTAAGGATTTCTCACTTAATCACATGATTAGTTTATGCATGAAACAATCCTAGACAAATTGATCTAGTATGAATAAGGAAAATATGCAAATAATTTAGGTTTTAAGGTTTTCCTTTTTCTTTAGTTAGATTTTCTTATTCTGAATAGGATTAGGACAAGAGATTTTAGGAAAATAGTTTTATCTAGGGTTCCGATTTTTAGGCTTTTTAATTTTAGGGTTTCATGCAGAACATAGAATCAATCAAACAATGACAATCAATCAACCCTTGTAACACCCGTGAACCAAAACTGTGCGTTTTGGGGGAGGGTGTCGATCGACACCAAGGGGGTGTCGGTCGACACCAATGTTTCTGGTTCGACCAGTTCGATTTAACTATCGATTTGGACCGGTTTGGTTTAGGAAAAACCACTAAACCGAGATATTTAAGTGTTTTGTCGACCAGAAGGGTTTTGGGAAGTTTCTCTTGTCGTTGTTTAACGCTTTTGAGAGAAAAAGAGGAAAAAGAGAGTTCTTGAGATTTTTGGTGAGATTTGTGAATTTCTTGGCTGTTCTTGAGAGATTTGGAGCTAGGAAGGATCTAGAAGCTTGCTAGGAGGGTTGGATTCGTTGCTATTGGTCTGAATCTTCCTGCAAAGAGGTGAGTGCATGACCATGGTTAATTTAAGCCTTTGATTTCCTTGTTCTTGCTTGTTTGTTGTTGTTTTGTGTGTTTTTCTTGCTGGGATTGGTTGCTACAGGTTCCTATGGACGTATTTGGCTTGGGTTTTGAGTATTGGACAATTTGGAAGATATTGGGGAGCGAGATTTGACTCTCGGCTTCGAGCGGATCGTGGTTGCAGAGGGAGTGTCGACTGACACCACATCAAATCAGGCATCGATTGACAGTGTGGTGTAGTGTCGGTCGACACCAAGGCCAGTGTCGGTCGACACTTGGCTGGTGTCGGTCGACACCTCCCTTCCAGCGAGATGATGTTTGATTTCCTGGTTTGTATGTTTTGTTTGTTGTTTTTTTGGAACATTGGAATCACTGTTGCTTGTGTGTATAGCCCAGTAGATGGGAGGATTGCCTCACTGAGTGTTTATCAAATACTCATGCATCTCAATATGTGTTTGTGGTGCAGGTAAAGGCAAAGTGTGATCGTGGAATCAAGGCGATGAAGAGGAGGATGTTCTAGGGACTTGATTGTATGTTGTCTGGCGTCACTAGGTTGCTAGAGTTGGGTCTTTAGAAATATTGTTAGGTTGTCGGTTTCCTGTTTCATGATGTTTGATTACTGGATTGTTGTTATGGATTATTATTATTGGTTATTTTATTATTGGATATTTATTGGTATTGTTATTTCCGCTGTTGTTTGTGATTGTGGATAGGTGGCTAGTAGATATGAGACCACTAGTTGTAGTTTATATTATATTTATATTTATTATTTATTACTTAAAAAAAACTGGTCGGGTCGTTTCAGTTTGGTATCAGAGCCCTTACGGTTCTAGGTTTGGGTTCACTAGGCTTTGTGCTGTAGATGTTTGGGATTGCATGTCATGATTGATTATGTGAGTTAGTCAATTGTGCGTGGCATGGAGTCCTAGAACATCCTCTTCGAGCCTACAGTGTGATTCCACGGTGAGTTTTGGTTTTTGTGTTTTTGTATTATGTTAAGATTGCTTGTTAGCCTCTGTTCTTGGAAGTGCAATGGCTAAAGGTGTTTGAGTTGTTGGTCGTGGACGGGGACGTGGTCGTGGTCATGGTCGGGCGGGTCCTGAGGCCAGCGAGTGTGTGGTCCAGAGTTCCACGAGGAGGTACGTCAGAGGGTCGCAAGCGTATCACGAGGGACCAGAGGGGGTTAGCCGGTGAGCGTACCGGGGGTGCTGGGAACCCAGGTGTGGGGTTGCAGCAGGTGGAGCCCAAGGTCGAGATGATCGCTTGGCGGATCTGTTGGTGTACTGTCGGAGCGGTTAGCGAGAGGGGTACCAGTGCAGGCTCCAGTTGTGCCGCATGTGGCGGGGTGCAACCGAGGGCTGTGGATGTTGAGGACTTTCCATCTTATGTTAGGAGGATGGAGCAGTGGTAGATGACCGATGTGAGATTCTTCACGAGAGGTATCGAGCCTAGAGAGGCAGATAGATGGACATATGTAGTTGGAGCAGATATTTCTCTGTTTGGTGGGTAATCCAGTTGGATATTAGAAGTTCTGTGGGTAGGTGTAACATTGTAATGTTATACTCTTACCACGGGAAGTACCTTTTGTCGAAAGATGTTTATAGTCTTTAAAGATTGTTGCTCCTGAAGGGATGGTTGATTTCCCAGAATACTGATAGCTCGAGGGGTTGTGGGCTCCGAGAGTAGCAGAGGGGATGATGTTCTCCTGAGGGGATGATTAGTTCCCCTGATACCCAGATCTTAAGGATTATGGTCCAAGAGTGAGACGGTATAGCTCGAAGACGGTGGTCTGAGAGTGAGATCGGTATGGCTCGAAGGTTGCAACCTAAGGGTGGAAAAGTTGGGAGCAAGCTATGCCTAGGACGTGAGTATAAACATAACGACTGAAGGTAGACGTCGAGATAGTGATGGTGGTTTAATCTCGGGTTTTGGATGTGTTGACCAGTAGGTCAGGGTTTTATGATTGGAGCGGTCATGAATGTGTGGCTGTTGCGCCAAGATTGTGCGGCCGGTGGTGCTGGAGTCCCGGGAAGGGGAGTTGCAGCATGTTTGAACCGGGAAAGGCATGTTTGCCAGATACATAAGTTCACGAGAAGACTTCATGGCAGGATAAACTAATCGTTGCGACGATGCCGAATGAAGTTCATTGGAGATGGACAGGGTTGTTAGATTCAGGGTTTTGGTAAGCTTGCTGAGGAAAATAAGTCAAGTGGGTTGAGTTGGCGGCCTGCAAAGCATTTGATACGGCAAAACGGAATATGCGAACGTATGGTACTTGTTTGTTTTATTACGCTCGTATTGATGATTTGCTGTGGAGAATTGCTAAGCGGAAAGCTAATTTTGGATTAAGTTACCTTGTGAAAGTTTTCCCTAAGAGACAAGTTACTAGAGGTTCTTGTATGGACAAAATATGTTGATATTCGGGTGGTGGTGAGTTGATGTCAGCATACTTGATTATTAGTCTAGTAGAGCTGAGGAAGTAAATAGAGGATTCATTCGTCTTATCGCTTCACCGTGGGGAGCGTCGGTGTTGTCCGTCAAGTAGAAGGACGAGGTATGTGTTTATGAGTTCGTGGTGATGCCTTTCAGGTTGACTAGCGTGCCAACAGCGTTTATGAGATTGATGAACAACGTTTTTCAGGAGTTTTTGGACGTGTCTGTCATTATTTTCATCGACGATATCCTGGTTTATTCTAAAAATCCTGAGGAGCATGCAATGCATTTGAGGGCAGTTCTGGAGAAGCTGCGTGAGCTGAAGTTGTTTGCTAAGCTGAGCAAGTGTAGTTTCTAGCTGTGCGAGATGGGTTTTCTGGGTCACATTGTTTCTGCAGAGGGGGTTTCTGTAGATCCAGAGAAGTTTCAGGCTATCAAAGATTGGCCTAGACCGCAGAATGCCACAGAGATCAGGAGTTTCCTTGGTCTGGCAGGTTACTACAGGAGGTTTGTGCAGGGGTTTGCGAGCAGAGCGCGTCCTATGAATAAGTTGACAGGGAAGGATGTTCCTTTTGTTTGGTCACAAGAGTGTGAGGAGGGCTTTGCAAGCCTGAAGGAGATGTTGACTACTGCGCCAGTGTTGGCTTTGCCTGAGCAGGGAGAACCCTATGTGGTTTATACAGATGCATCTAGAGTTGGTTTGAGATGTGTGTTGATGTAGCATGGGAAGGTGATTGCCTATGCTTCGCAGCAGTTGCGGAACCATGAGGACAACTATCCTACTCATGACTTGGAGATGGGTGCTGTAGTTTTTGCCTTGAAGATTTGGAGATCTTATCTTTATGGTGAAAAGGAACAAGTGTTTATAGATCATAAGAGTCTGAAGTATATATTCACTCAGCCTGAGCTGAATTTGAGACAGAGGCGGTGGATGGAACTTGTGGCAGACTATGATTTGGAGATAGCCTATCATCCTGGTAAGGCTAACTGAGTTGCAGATGCTCTGAGTCGGAAGAGGGTAGCTTCGGCTCATGAGCAAGAGATGGAGTCTCTGGTAGGAGAGATAAGTGCGTTGAGTTTGTGTGCTGTGTCTCAGGAACCGTTAGGTTTGGAGGCGGTTGATAGAGCAGATCTTCTGAGCAGAGTACGGTTGGCTCAGGAGAAGGATTTGGGACTGGTGAATGCCTCAAAGGATGTTGATTTAGAGTATAAGGTCTCAGATAATGGTACTATCTTGGTGCACGGTCAGATTTGTGTGCCAAAGGATGAGGAGTTGAGGCAGGAGATCCTGAGAGAGGCTCATGGGAGGAAGTTTTCTATTCATCCATGAGCGACTAAGATATATCGTGATCTCAAGAGGTAATATCATTGGGTCGGGATGTAGCTAGTTGGGTCGCGAGGTGCGATGTGTGCCAGCTAGTGAAGGTGGATCATCAGGTTTGAGGAGGGTTACTGAAGAGTCTTCCTATTCCAGAGTGGAAGTGGGATATGATTACTATGGATTTCGTGGTAGGTTTGCCAGTGTCCAGGACGTTTGATGCTATTTGGGTCATTGTGGACCGGTTGACTAAGTTGGCACATTTTCTGGCCATTAAGAAGACTGATGGAGCAGCGGTCTTGGCTAAGAAGTATGTGAAGGAGATAGTGAGGTTGCATGGGGTGCCAGCGAGCATTGTGTCTGATAGGGATTCTAAGTTCACTTTGGTGTTCTGGAGAGCGTTTCAAGCAGAGATGTGCACTAAGGTGCATATGAGTACAACTTATCATCCCCAGACAGATGGCCAGTCAGAGAGGACTATCCAGACGCTGGAGGATTTGCTGAGGATGTGTGTGTTGGAGTGGGGAGGCCATTGGGCAGATCACCTGAGTTTGGTAGAGTTTGCTTACAACAACAATTATCATCAAGTATTAAGATGGCTCCTTATGAGGCTTTGTATGGGAGGCCGTGTCGTACACCGTTATGCTGGACCCAGGTGGGGGAGATGAGCATTTACGGGGCAGATTTTGTTCAAGAGACCTCAGAGAAGATTTGGGCTCTCAAGCTGAACATGAAGGAGGCTTAGGATCGACAAAGGAGTTATGCCGATAGGAGGAGGAGAGATCTTGAGTTTCAGGTAGGAGACAGAGTGTACCTCAAGATGGCCATGTTACAGGGTCCGAACAGGTCATTGACTGAGACAAAGTTGAGTCCGAGGTATATGGGTCCGTTTAGAGTGATTGAGCGTGTTGGACCATTGGCTTCTAGACTAGAGTTACGTGAGGTTATGCGTGCATTCCATAAGGTTTTCCATGTTTCTATGTTGAGGAAGTGCCTCCGTGAGGATGATCAGTTGTTAGCTAAGATTCCTGAGGATCTTCAACCTAACATGACTTTGGAGGCGAGACCAGTGAGGGTTCTTGAGAGGAGGATTAAGGAACTTCGGAAGAAGAAGATTCCTTTGATGAGAGTCCTTTGGGACTGTGATGGTGTTGAGGAGCAGACTTGGGAGCCTGAGGCAAGGATGAAGGCAAGGTTTAAGAAGTGGTATGAGAAGCAAGCCGCGACTTGAGCTCGTCTAGCCTGGTCCCATCTGTAATCCATGGCTGGAGCGGTAATGGAGTATTCCAGCCCATCTCTCTTGTTTACTTGGTCGCTTGGGGTGGTTGGTTGTGCGACTAAGTAACAAGATGAGGTGGTGCTCGGGATACAAATCTGTGAGGCGGGGTTTTTAGAGGGAAGTTTCCTGAGCTACGAGTTTCCAAAAGTGGAAAGTGTTAAAAGTGGAAAGTTTTATGTGAGTTAAAATTTGTCCATTTTAGTGGAGAGAGCCTTGGAGGGGCTTGTTAGGCCTTAGTGGCGGACTTTTTAGTCATCGTGTGGCCTTAGTGGCGGTCTTTTGAGACATTGTGTGGTCTTTGTGGCGGGCTGTTTAGCTAGATATGTGGCCTTTGTGGTGGGCTGTTTAGCCAGATGTGTGGCCTTTGTGGCGGGCTGTTTAGACAGATGTGTGGCCTTTGTGGCGGGCTTTTTAGCCAGAGGGTCTGTTTAGGCGGTCCTTCGAGACATATGGTCTTTGTGATGGTCCTTCGGGACAGATGGTCTTTGTGACGGTCCTTCGGGACAGATGGTCTTTATGACGGTCCTGTTTAGGACATTTGTTTGGCCTTGCTGGTGGTCCTGTTTAGGATATTTGTTTGGCCTTGGTGGCGGTCCTGTTTAAGACATTTGTTTGGCCTTGGTGGCGGTCCTGTTTAGGACATTTGTTTGGTCTTTGTGGCGGCCCTTGTGGCAGTGAGATGATCCATGTGTGGTCATGAGGTATTCCAGTGAGGGGATATGTGGTTGGTAGGACATTGAGATGTCTTACGCGAGCCACGAGAAGGAAACCTGGATAGGGATAGGACTCAGACGTGTTCAGAATTGTTTGCTCGCGACTCTTGGGGGACTTAGGTTCTCCTAGTACTTCCATATTCTGAGACTTTGTGGCTTGGGAGTATGGTTGGTATATCGACTTCGGATGACGATCTAGGGCGCGCTGTAGGGTGGCAACCCGAGAGACGAGTATTGGACTTCCATATATATTATTGCATGCGGGCTTAGGCTTGATGAGGAGCCAATATTATGGCATGCAGGTTTCGGCCTGATGAGGAGCCAATAAAAACCCAAGGTTTAGGCCTCTAAGTAAAGGAAAGTCCAAAAGTCGAGAGCAAATAATGCCTGGAGCGTGAGTCTATCGCCTAGAGGTGACCTTTCGTAGATCGGTTGGAGGAGTGCGGGTTGTGGAGACGGTGACACGGGAGTCCTTGACTGATGTTTGGTTGAGATTCGAGGACGAATCTATGTTGGTGGGGGAGAATTGTAACACCCGTGAACCAAAACTGTGCGTTTTGGGGGAGGGTGTTGATCGACACCAATGTTTCTGGTTCGACCAGTTCGATTTAATTATCAATTTGGACCGGTTTGGTTTAGGAAAAACCACTAAACCGAGATATTTAAGTGTTTTGTCGACCAGAAGGGTTTTGGGAAGTTTCTCTTGACGCCGTTTAACGCTTTTGAGAGAAAAAGAGGAAAAAGAGAGTTCTTGAGATTTTTGGTGAGATTTGTGAATTTCTTGGCTGTTCTTGAGAGATTTGGAGCTAGGACGGAGCTAGAGGCTTGCTAGGAGGGTTGGATTTGTTGCTATTGGTCTGAATCTTCCCACAAAGAGGTGAGTGCATGACCATGGCTAATCTAAGCCTTTGATTTGCTTGTTCTTGCTTGTTTGTTGTTGTTTTGTGTGTTTTTCTTGCTGGAATTGGTTGCTACAGGTTCCTATGGACGTATTTGGCTTGGGTTTTGAGTATTGGACGATTTGGAAGAGATTGGGGAGCGAGATTTGACTCTTGGCTTCGAGCGGATCGTGGTTGCAGAGGGAGTGTCGATCGGGTCGACACCAGCAAATTAGGCATCGATCGACACTGTGGGGTAGTGTCGGTCAACACCAAGGCCAGTGTCGGTCGACACTTGGCTGGTGTTGGCCGACACCTCCCTTCCAGCGAGATGATGTTTGATTTCCTAGTTTGTATGTTTTGTTTGTTGTTTGTTTTGAACATTGGAATCACTGTTGCTTGTGTGTATAGCCCAGTAGATGGGAGGATTGCCTTACTGAGTATTTATCAAATACTCATGCATCTTAATATGTGTTTGTGGTGCAGGTAAAGGCAAAGTGTGATCGTGGAATCAAGGCGATGAAGAGGAGGATGTTCTAGGGACTCGATTGTATGTTGTCTGGCGTTGCTAGGTTGCTAGAGTTGGGTCTTTAGAAACATTGTTAGGTTGCCGGTTTCATGTTTCATGATGTTTGATCATTGGATTGTTGTTATGGATTATTATTATTGGTTATTTTATTATTGGATATTTATTGGTATTGTTATTTCCGCTGTTGTTTGTGGTTGTGGATAGGTGGCTAGTGAGTATGAGACCACTAGTTGTAGTTTATATTATTTATTAATTAAAAAAAACGGGTCGGGTCATTTCAACCCTAAGCAATTCTAAACCTCATACAATCCGAATTTGTAAAGTTTTAGAAATTAGGGTTTAAGGCTTTAGGGATTTGATCTAAATTCAATAGGATTTAGGGTTTGAAATATTTAGGGTTTATAGCTTTAGGAATTAGATTTGTTGATTGTGTATATGTAGATTTTAGGGTTCAAATATAATTAGGGATCAAATTCGATATATGTGTCCGAAGAGGTTTGATTGTTTACCTTAGCTTGGGGTTGAATGGATTTGATCCGGGACCTAAAGACCTCAGATAACCTCGAGCTGATCACGAACACGAGCTAATCACGAACACAAGCTGATCACGAACTTTGAACGACTGCTGAGCTATGAACTTGATCCGGTTGCGAGTTTAAACGAACAAGGGATGATGTGCGACGGTTTAGGGTTAGGAAATTTTCTCAGTGGAGTTTAGAGCAAGTTCGTGCTGATAACGTGTTATGAAAGTAGATAAACTAGAAGTTGTATTCTCTTGTGTTATTCATTCAATCGAATAAGAATACATATATATAGTAGTACCCAAAGCCCTAAATACAATAGGAATCCTAAACCTACAATGAATATGAATATGAGAAAGTAGGATAATGGGCATTTTGAACTTGGACATGTATGGACAGGTTATGAAAATCCATCTTTAATAGTTTACAACAAACCTGACTTGTTCCAAAATCAAGGTCCATTTTTTAGTTCGAGACAATTTTATAAATTAGGTTATATAATTGACAGATTTAAATTAGGAAAATATCAATCATTTGAGTAAAAAACTAAAATGTATAAATTATTAAATTGTAATAATATATTTAAAAAAAGATAATTAAAATACATGAGAAATCAAGAACCACGAGATTTCTCCCGTATTCATGCTTCACTTTCCTTTTATAATGGATTTCTTACCTGTTTTTAGTTTCCTTGTAATTTTGACAAAGATAGAAGTTTACAGCTTTTGTATTTTTCTTAAATATGTCAACGAATATTACAGGTTGTATTTGAAAAAAAAGATTACAGGTTGTAATTAATTTTTTTTTTTTTTACAAGTGATCCTTAATCAAAAGATACCTGACATCTTTGACATAAATTACAGGAAAAGGGTTTCAACTCATATTTGTGTAAAATAATTTTTTGATAAAGGGTTAAACCACCCATTCATCTCCTCTGTAATAAAATAGAAGTACAAAACATTAGTTTGAAGACTATTTAATTTTAATAAGTTGGTTACAAATAGGTTATACATTAATTGATAGATTAATTGGTTACAAACTAAGTAGTGGGTGCAACCTTAATTTTTTTTCGGAAGATTTTATTACTAGAGCACGTTGTTTCTAAAAATTTTAAAGAGAATATTCTAAAGAATCATATCATCTAACTTACTATATTAATTTACTTTATGAAATTATTCATCAAATAAAATATTTTGATATCTAACTTAACATATTAATTTGTTAATTATCATTATACTTCACCTCTCATTTATATATATATATATGAGTCTATTTTGTGAAACAAATAAATTATCATATTATTTATTATAATTAAAAAATAGTTTTATTTCTGGATATACGATAAGTTGTATTTTTAAAAACAAATATAAGTTGTTCAATCTATAAAATATTCAATATTTAGTAATATTGTTCCTTGAAAATAACATTTATTGAACTAAAAAAATTACTGAGTAATAGGTCAAAATTTGAATATTTTAATTCAATTTCATATTTTTGTTGAATTTTATAATTTTATATAATAGAATAAACTTTAGATAATTTATTTTGAAATATTTTTAATATATTGAAACTTGATATAAAGTTAGAAACTATAAACACTATAAATTGATTTGTTATAGCAATGTCAATAATATGTCACTATAATATGAAAGTATTTCAAGAACCAAGTATATTAAAAAAAAAGTATAACAATATATTAAATTACTCATAATATAATAACTCGCTTTTAAAAAACCAAATTTACAAAATTATATCTTATAATGATATTCAAGTCATGATGTAGAATATAAATTGTTGAAATAACTTCACATACATAAACTAATACAACATATTGAAATTTTATTTTAAAATATAAAATATACAAATTTTGTATAAAATAAAATTTAACCAGTGTTATAGTACGGTTACTTATCTAAAATCATTAACAATATCATATTTAACATATGATTTTATTGCATAATGATTTATCTAAAAAACTTTTAAAAACAATCATATAAATTATATATTATATAAAAATTACATTATAAATAGAATTTCAACATGTACTCTAGCATGGGTCTTAATCTAGTACAGAGATTATAAAAGGAACATATAAAATAAGTATGGTTGGAAAAAAAACTATTTAAGTAAAATTTTTTTTAGACATTGATCTTTTAGTTAATTTGTATCTCATCATTTTGAGGATTTTATAGAACCAGAATGCGCTCACAAGTTGTAACCCCAATGCCATTGCCTATATATAAGAACACAAAAAAAAAGATGAAATGTTCAAACTACTATATCGATCGAGTAATTGATGAAATGGGAACAAGTAAAAGAATAACTTAGATATATATATATATACCTTGATGAGAATGGGATTATCAGCTGATATTGTTACGTAAACGAGGTATGGTCCACCCACCATTCTGGCCAACGAGAAGATTGTTGCAAAACACACCTACACCACAATCATTATTAGTATTACTTCATTTAGTTATTATCATCTCCATACTTACAAAAAAAATTATGTATCAACATCACATGAACAAAAAAATTAGCCATAATGTAGCAAATTTTGCAAAACTTTCAAGACTTGAAGACTTGACTATATATGTTTAACTTGAGGTTTATATATTCCTAGACACGATAGTTTTCTCATTTCCTTTTTCCACATGCTAAGCCACAAAACTATAATCTATAAGTACTAATTTTGGCCAACTATAATCTATAGTTCATTAAGTGTTATGCTAAGAGTTACTACTAATTATAATTCAGTGAAAACTATGTATGTAACTAAATATACTCACATCGGCTGCAAGATTTAGATCGGTGTCTCTATAACCAATCTCTTTAAGAATCTCCCTGAGGTGAAGAAACGGACTCGATATCTCTGTGATCCAAATTGCTGCCACCATCTCGGATCCACACTTAAATAATTTCCAAAAAAAAAAAAAAATATCAATTGATTTCTCCAAAAGGCACTCGCAATATAAAGTAGTATCATGATAAAAGTATACTTACCTGTCGGTAGAAAAGTCCAGCTACGAAACCAAGAATGCAAACAGAATGATGAACCGCATTATCAATGCTTATGACTTGATCAAAGTGGCTACAAATGAGGTCGTAGATCATGTAGGACAATGAAAACGCCAACGTTTCCATCTGCCGGAGAGATGAGGTTGAAGCAATTAGACAAACAGGGCAAGACCAATCTTGAATCGAGAGTGTTGCTAAAACGACAGCGACTGTTGCGTGAACTGTCGAGACGAGACGAGTGCTGAAGTCGAAGGAGAAGTTTGTGAAGATTCGTCGGATGAGAATGAACATGATACCCCATGAGATTACTCCAATCACTGTTATATTTATTACTCTTATGTATTCTTCCTCCATTGATCTCTTTTTTTCGTCTTATCTTTCTGGTTTCGGAGAGCACACAACTTTGTTATCTAAGATCTTTTTATGCTTTTGTTCTTTGGTTTGGTCTTCAAGGGGTTATTTATTAGACCAAGATTGTGAGTTGGGTCGTTAGTTGGATTCTTCAATGAGGTCGGTCCCATTTATGTTATCTTTATTTTTTCTATACAATTAGATTCGATCCAAAGAGTTTTAAGTATCATTCACTCTAGCTCCCAACCAATCGGCTAAGTTATTAAATAAAGGCTCTCCATGGCAAACTGATTTAGTTGCCGTGTGAAAAAGAAACGTGCCTAATGAAATATAAGATGTTTAATAGAGACGTGCTTAATATATCTTAAGCCCGTTTATATAAGATGTTTTTATGTGTGTGTGTGGTAGTTTATTTGAGTTTTCTTGAAATATTTTCTCCAATATATTTTATGACCATTCAAATTTTGCCCTATTTCTTTTATTAATTTGACTAATGTTTTCAATACATTAAGTTATAGTTTTATAATCTCCACATTAGGTTATTACGATATGATTAGTGTTAGATTTAAAAAGGTTATGTAGTGGCAGATCTTTAAAGAAAATTAATTAACCTAGGGCACAACATAATTAAAAAAAAATTCACCTATGCGATTGCGCAAAGTAGTCTTCATAATATTCATCGCAAAATAGTACTAATAGGTCGTCTATATAGTGAGAGCTCCTGATTCACCTTCAGTTATTCCTTCTATGTTCTTTTTACATATTCATCTCGAATCATGTCATTTCTTTTACAATAAACTCCTATAATATTTATTAATACATAAATTATGTCAAAAAAAATTCCACTTTAACAATGTTTTACCAACTGTCAAGACAACGAACTGAAGTTGTCGAGTAAAATAAGGAAAATAATAAGTAAAACAATTATCTTTCCAAGTAAAAAAAAATCTCAATCCATTGACTTCGCTTTTTTTTTTGTCAACCATTGAACATAACAGACTGGTCCGTTAGCCAAATCTCTATATTCGTAGAGAGCATGACTCGATCCCTGGTGTGATAGTGCTTTGTGCATTAAAGATTTACCATTGATCACTGCACTAAGGTCGCTTCACTTTTTATATTGCATCCTCCATCAAAGCTCTTTCCTCTTAATATTTCATACTCAATGTTTAGTAAACAATGAATCCCTCTTAATATTTCATACTCAATGTTTAGTAAACAAAGAAGCAATAGTATAATTCATATATGCAAAAGAGATTTCTTTAACATGTATTAGACCGATAGATATTTCTTTGTTTGTCCTGATGTTTATCAGCAAAACAAAAAAAAAACCATTGTCATTTTCTTCTTTATCAGAAACATCAGCAGATTTTGTCAACAAACAAAATACATCATGATCGATTTCTTGAATCATAGATTCATTCACTTCCTCTACAAAGCAATGCACAATAACTTTCTGAATTTTGAGTCACCATATGATTATTTTCTTGGAGCATCCTCTAACACAACATTACTTACTAGCTCAGCTTGCCTTGCAATATATTTCACAAGCTCTAAGAAGCTTTCCCTATTAGCTGATTAACTCATCCTGACCTCCCATATATAATTATTAATTTTCGTAGTATATGTCTACAGTAGTTTAATTTCAAAGGAGAGCCTGCTTAATTTAGACTTACTATAGTTTCTCTCTCTCGTATATTTTCGGTGAGATTTTCGTGTGTTTCAAAGAAAAGCCTGATTAATTTAATAAAAAGAACGTTACCTTGGTCTATCAAACAATCAATAATGCTCTCATTGTTCAACATGTTAATTCCTTGAAAAAATAGAACGTTACCAGCTTGGTCCATCATATATTCAGTAATGCTGTCATTCAACATGTAATTAGTTCCTTGAACAAATAGAACGTTACCTTGGTCTATCAAATAATCAATAAAATTATTTCTTTTATACTTTCATGTAGTAACAAATTATCATACCATACACATGGATCTTACTACCAAATTCATTTCATATATTGAGCAATTGCATCTTGTTACTTTAATAAAAAAATAAAAGTAAATACAATAAATGGAAAGAAAAAGAGTTAAATCTAAGAGATTTGAACATGGATCTTACCTCCTAAGAATTTAGCTCTAAAGAGTTCCAACAAGAACTAATTTTTTTAAAGAACAAAATATATGTGTGTCAAACTAGCTAGTCTATGTCTCCGAGTTTCCATGGAACTATCCTCTATGTTTATTGCTTATCTTATCTATGTCATCTTTGTTGTAAGCTTATGCTCCAAGATTATGTACTCTTATGTATCATTTGCTTCCTCCTCTTGGGTTGATTGAATTAATACAAATATGTTTTGCACAAAAAAAAGGGGAAAAAAGTAATAAATTGAAAGGTAAAATTAGAAAAATTATATTATTTAGCTGGCAAAAACAAATGCTTTGCTGAAATAAATCTACAAATTTATATTTTACTAAAAATGATTTGGTCCATGATGAACCTTATCTTGAATAGATAGAAATTTTGAAGAAAATGATACATTGCATTAATTTATATGTATATTTGATCCATTGACTTTTGTCATCTCTTTGTGAAATTTAGAATACAAAGATATCTTTCTTAGTTTGGATGAAATATGAAGCATCTTTTAAAAAAGTAAATTTATATTTTTTGTTTTTTTTTGTTTTTTTTTTTTTTTGTGAAAAAAATATATTTTCTGATTGATACTATATATATGTTTGTTTCCTGATGCCACTAAGCCAGACATATAGGCTATAACTACTAGGAAGAACAGAAAGGTGTGTTTTTTTCTGTCCTTTTTAAAAAAAAATCAGGGTACATATGCTTCTTCTTATTTTCATCCAAACTATTTGTAAGAATTTGTAAGATTTTTTTTTTTTTTTTTATACATCAGGGACGGGTATGCTCCTTATTTTGTAGATCTGTGAGAACTTCTTTATTTTTTTCTTAAACAATTTTAATGGATAATGTTATTACACCAGTTTGACACACATATATTTGTCTCTTTTGATTTCAATATGATTGTTCATATACTGTATCTTATAGATAAACTAATGAGTTCTCAAACAAATAGGGATAACAAATCTTATGAGAAACAGCTTTGGGTATATATTGGATGTTGTCATGTTGAGGTTGAAATTTGTGGTTTAATTTTGTTGTTGTTGGTAGAAACTGGGAAGAGACCGAAACAAAGATGGATGACAAGATGAGGAAGCTGTACAGTTGTGTCATCTGTACCAAGTTGTTCGACGAAGCAACAGCCCTGAAGAGCTGTCGCCACATATGTAAGCTCTCTCTCAGTTCCCTCAAACTATATTTTAGTCATTTATGCTTTCGCATTTCAATATGTATTATGTACCTTGGTATGATTTATTTTGTTATCTCTCTTTTTATTTCTCGAGTCCACTGTTACCTTGAGTTTTTTTTTCTTCATTTAATCTTGCTTTGCTCCTTTAACTATCGTAGACTCCTAAATAACAAAAAGAAAGAAAAAAAAACTATTTTTTTGTTCATAACTGGGAATTAGTTAGGGTTCAGACCAAATTCATCTCATTAATTAGTCGTTTTAGACTTGAAATTGTTCTAATACTAGAATTGATTGGTGAGAGTCTTCATATATTCTTGATATTCTTTGTTTATCCAGTACTAGAATTAATTGTTCTTATACTAGAATCATTTATTTCTTATATTTGTTAGATTTGATTCAAAGATATACATTTTTTTTTTCTATATCTTCGAGTAATTTTGTTTTTCTGAAACATCTATAAACAGTTTGCTGGAAATGCATTCATGGCAAGATAACAGAACATGCCTGGCACTGTTGTCCAATCTGCTATGCTGACTTTGGTCCAGACCCTCTCAGAAGACTAAAGTATGTACTATGATCTATTTTATCTAAAACATTTAAGAATACAATTGTGTTAGTTCTGGTATTTTTTGTTAATAGTTCATATATCCTTTGAGAACACTAATTCTTCAAATCAATTTTGTTAATGTGTTTGACAGACATGACGACCCCCTTTTGCTAACAATGGAAAGGGAGAACTTGCTTTCAGATACTGAAGATGAGGAGGAGGCCGATTCTGATGATGACTATATGGAGGAATCTGATAGTTCTGATGAAGATGAAGATGAGGAGACCGATTCTGATGATGGTCTCAAAGCCATGGTGATCGACCCGAAAGGGAAGGCTAAGATCTGAAAAGCTATTTTTCAAAACTATATTTCCTGTCTTTCGCAAATGTTATGTTTTAAATAATTTCTTTTGGATTCAAACCCTATTTGCTTTTCAGTTATTTTGAATAAAGGAAATATAAAAATTTGATGCAATCTATAATTTATTTAAAGATGATCATTTCAAGAAACTATTAAGATAAATTTATCAACTATGATTTGTAAACATGATTTTTTTTTCAAAGATTTATGAATATTATTATTCAAATGTTGCAACAAAATTTGAAAAGAGTTACAGCTTTTTTTCCTTCATTTTATTCAATACGAGCTAACAGAGTTTTGAATATACAGTGAATAATAGATGTACAACATATATATTCCATGCAATATATATGGATTGTACATTGATCCGAGCAACAAGGTTTACGTGTCGAGACTCGAGCGATAAGATATATGTGGTTGAGCGATTAAGCTTATGTAGATAAATTAGGCCTACGAGGATGAGGAATATATATGGATTATATGAGTTTATTGAAAAAGTGGTTTTCGTAGCATTAGGTAATAACGAATGGGTATTTTATATACTAAGCATGCTGTTCTATAAATTTAAATTTCTCTCTGTGATTTTGTCGTTGATATCTTGTTAGTCGTCTAAATTGTTTCAAAAGTGGAATACTATTAAGAGTAAGTATTAGTACATGAACATTGTTTGCAGAGGAATTGGACAATGCTTGTGCATATAGTTCAAAGATTAAGCCCTAATTATATCCAATTATCTAATCTTATGGCACTATATATATTCAGTGGAATTTTCTAATCTTGCTCAACAATTACGGAACGTTTAGACATTATTTATTGATGAAGACTTAACTCTCTATCTCTCTTAAAGAGTCTTTCCTATAATTAGCTCCCACTTGACTTTAGCCACCATGCGAGCTCGTCTCCCTTTTGTTATGAGTTTCCTTCTCATACAAGCCATGAGAGCTTTTAGTCTATCAATACTCCTCCGAAATTGGCCAACGTTGTTTTCAAGGTTGAAATTGGGAAATAATTCCAACAAGTTTGACATAGGTTCCCAAGTTGAGTACTCCAAATCAGAGAAGCCCTTTCCACTATACCAACAGTTTTGTTGTATTACCTTCCACAGCTTTACGATATCTAGGAATTTTTCTAGCTCTGTAGTCCACTCAAGTGCTGGAGTAAGGATGTTTAGAAACTCTTGGACAATGTACTATGTTGGTAGTTGGTACTGCAATTTTAAGCTGGGACAGTTGACACTGGGGGAACGTTGTTATGTTGAAAAACTTCAGTATAAGCAACCCGACTGAAATCTTGTAAGGACCAAAATACCTGTGTCAACTTTTCGTTCCTCTTTTGAACCAGAGACTTATGCCTATAAGGTCTAAAGTTCCTAAGAAATCTTGTAAGACCCGGAGACCACTCAAACTAAAATTTTTGCGGTCCTTAATTATTAGCTTCCCTCTGCATTCTGATAAGCCGTATAACGTCTACACAAGAAGAAGGACAACTAATACGGGAGCAGAAGCGGGAGGAGCACGTGAGCAGTTGAATGTATAAATACTTTTTGTTAATCATTTGTAAGGGGATATGTTGCTTGTGAGATTGTAAAGAGAGTCGTATGGACTTCTGTAGAGTGAGAGTGATGCTCTAGTTGTATCTAGAGACTCTTACGGTTACGATTACTCTTGTTAACAGTTTCGATATAGATAAAAGGAATCAATTTATAATTTCTTTCTTATCAATTGGTGCGATTGTGATCGAGTTCGAAATCATCACAGAGTTAGGGTTTCACATTTGGGGGGTTTTTGTTGAAGATCGTGAAATTAAAGATTGAAGATGGTGATGGAGCAAACCTTAAAGCCGATTAAAGAGGCCGCAACCGCAGAACAAGTCGAGGATTCTGCGATGGAGTGTTTCAAGCGTTTGGCGGAGATGAATTCGATGGTTTGCTGTGAGTTTACAAGGAGAAGCTTTAAGTTGGTACAATTGGGAGGTGAACATAAAAGATTTTGCGAGTTGGGAACAGTTTAAGAAGAGTTTGTTGCTGCGGTTTGGAAATCTGAAGTTACGAGGACCAAGTCAGAGCCTCTTTTGTATCAGACAAACTGGCTCCATAGCTGATTATGTTCAACGTTTTGAAGACTTGTTGTAACATCCGCGAACCGTGCATCGACCGATGCAAGGCCGGTTATATGCGGACGAGTTTAAGTTAAACGCTGCGTTTTGGGTTAGGAAAAACCCTTAACTCTAGTTTTTGTCTTATTAGTCGTGCTTAGCCATTTTTGAGAGAAAACAAAGAGAGAAAAGTGTTCTTGAGTGTTCTTGAGGTTTTTGGGAGATTGGAAGCTGTTCCTGTAGAGATCTGTAGTTGGGATCGTTGTAAAAGCTTCCTGGAAGTGTTTGTTTGCTTGTGTAAGGTTCAGGATTGTCTTGGCAAAGGTAAGTGCAGGACCATGGCTTATCTAAGCTGGATATCTCTCTGATTTGCTTGTTATGTGTTGTTAGGCTTGCTAGATTGTTATTTGGGAAGTTAGGAAGCTTTCTTGTGGCTTGGGATCAAGTTTTGTGGTTGTAGGAACGAAGATCCGGCGAGAAGCTTTGGGGGAAAACGATGCTCGGCATGTGCATCGGTCGATGCACTTTGTGCGTCGGTCGATGCAAGTGTGAGGACAGCGCATATAACTTTAGGGTTTTCGTGCTATGTTGAGCATGCGTCAGTCGATGCAATGGGAGTATCGGTCAATGCAAGTGGACCTTGCATTGGTCGATGCAAGTGGACCTTGCATCGGTTGATGCATATCATGCGTCGGTCCGATGCAAGTGGACCTTGCATCGGTTGATGCATATCATGCGTCGGTCGACGCAACCCCAACTGGTGTCGGTCGATGCATGCATGGTGTCGATCGATGCAGAGTCCTGGTTTGTTGTTGATTGTTGATTGTTGATTGTTGGTTAGAGATGTCTCTATTGCTTGTGTGTATAGCCTAGTAGTTGGGAAGATTGCCTTACTGAGTGTTTATAAAATACTCATGCATTTCAATTTGTGTTTGTGGTGCAGGTAAAGGCAAAGTGGGATCATGGAATCAAGGCAATGAAGAAGAGGATGTTCTAGGGACTCGATTGGTTGTTGTCTGGCATTGCTAGGTTGCTAGATTTGAGTTATTAGAAACATTGCTAGGTTGCTGGTTCTATGTTTTATGTTGGTTGAATTTTGGATATTATTTATGTTATAATTATTGGTTTATTTATTGGATATTGGTATTTGTTATTCCGCTGTTGGTTGTGATTGTGGTTAGGTGGCTAGTGGATATGGGACCACTAGTTGTAGATTATTTATTATTATTATTATTTACTATTTATTATTTTTATTTAAAAATGGGTCGGGTCGTTTCAGTTTGGTATTAGAGCCCTTACGGTTCTAGGTTTGGGTTCACTAGGCTTTGTGCTGTAGATGTTTGGGATTACATGTCTTGATTGATTATGTGAGTTAGTCAATTGTGTGTGGTATGGAGTCCTAGAACATCCTCTTTGAGCCTACAATGTGATTCCACGGTGAGTTTATGTTTTGTGTTCATGGTAATGCAGATGGTTAGAGAGGGTGCTGTTGCTGGTCGTGGTCGAGGATGCGGACGTGGCCGTGGACATGGATGTGGTCGTGGTAGGGGCAGAGTCCCAGAGGTTAGAGAGAGATCGGACCAAAGTGTGACAATTGAGGGTGTTGGCGAGTCGCAGGGTGTCCAGGGGGATTCCATGAGTGTGGCTGGAGGGGACGGTGTTGATGCTTCAGTGGCCAGTGATGTTAGGGTTCCGGGTGTGGGAGTACCAGTGGGTGGAGTTCCTGGAGTGGATCTTGGGGCTTGTTAGCACAATTGTTAGAGCGGTTGCCAGCAGTGGTACCGGCTCAGGCTCAGGTAGTGCCACCAGTGGTGGCAGAGGAGCGGCAGCCAGTGGCTGCAGATGTGGGAGCACATGGTCGTTATTTGTCCATGCTCAAGGAGATGAAGGGCATTGAGACTGCAAAGTTTTCGGGTGGTACATACCCTACTGCTGCAGATGCATGGAGGACGAGTGTGGAACATAACTTCCATACTCTGAGATGTCCTGAGGAGTTTTGGGTGGACATTGGGGTCCACCATTTGATTGGTGATGCTTAGGTGTGGTGGAGATCAGTGGCTGCTAGGAGAGTGCAGCGGGAGATGACTTGGACAGACTTCGTAGGGGAGTTCAACCGCAAGTACTTTCCGAGGGAGGCATTGGACCGGATGGAGGTGCAGTTCCTTCAGTTATCTCAGGGGACGCGGTTAGTGCGATAGCTGGACTTGGAGTTCAGTCGACTTCTATGTTATGGGGGTCAAGCTATGGAGTCTAAGGAGGCTCAGATCAAGAGGTTTTTGAGGGCCCTACGTGATGATTTGAGGTTCACTGTAGAGGGCAGGGTTATGCTACGCGTGCAGAGCTGGTTGAGACTGCGGCAGAGATCAAGGAGGATATCCGGGCACAGTCAGTGGTGGTTAGTCCAGCAGTTCAGCCTAGTAAGACTCAGCATTATAGAGGTTATAGCAAGGGCGGCAAACCTGCGCAGAGAACCAAGAGGAGGTGGGAGGCGGGAGGCTATGCAGAGGTCTAGTGGTGCGAGTTGCTTTGGTTGTGGGAGCAAGGATCACAAGGTTGCTAGCTGTCCTAAGAGGAGTGCTCCGACAGCAGCGGTTCGTGTATGCTATCATTGCAGGGAGCCAGGGCACATCAGGCCCTTGTGTCCCAAGTTGCAGCCGGTGGCAGTGGCAGCGTTGCAGCAGGTGCAGCCGGGAGGGCAGCAGGTAGTACAGATTCAGCAGGCGCCACGGGTTTACACGACTGCAGAGACTGGTGGAACCAGTGCCGGGGCGATCACATGTATAATTTCTGGTACTTAAACTTTGTGAATTTCAGTAGGTTCAGATTTTTTGTTTTTCTTGTTATAAAGTGTTAGGTTCTCAACACATAAGGTTTGTGTAAGGACCTTGTTGGTGGGCGGGTTTAAGTCCCACGTTATGTTTGATTCTGTAACTTCTCATAGCTTCATTACTCCGGAGTGTGTAGAGAGCGCGAGAATTAGAGGGGATCCCGGGGAGCGTACATGAGTTGTCAGAGTTGCGGGTGGCAAGTTCCTGAGAGTTATTGGACGAGCTAGAGGAGTGGATATTCAGATCGCAGGAGAGTCGTGGCCAGCGGATTTGCTTATCAGTCTAGTGGAGTTGTATAATGTTATTCTCGGGATGGATTGGTTGCATCGACCTATGGTGCATTTGGATTTCCATAGGGGTAGAGTGTAGTTTGAGCGTCCATGAGGGAAGTTGGTTTTTTAGGGCATCAGACCGACTTCAGGGAGTCTCGTGATCTCGGTCATTCAGGCTGGGAAGATGATCGAGAAGGACCGTGAGGCTTATTTGGTTACTATATCAATGCCAGAGTCAGTGGGGAAGACTACGGTTAGCGATATTCAGGTTGTTGAGGAATTTGAGGATGTGTTTCAGTCATTGCAGGGATTACCACCATCTCGGTCTGATCCTTTCACGATTGAATTGGAACCGGGGATGACACCACCATCCAAGGCTCTTTACAGAATGGCTCCAGCAGAGATGACAGAGCTGTAGAAGCAGGTAGAGGATTTGTTGAGTAAGGGATTCATCCGTCCTAGTGTATCACCGTGGGGAATGCCGGTGTTATTTGTCAAGAAAAAGGATGGGAGTTTTCGGTTATGTATTGACTACCGGGGTTTGAATGGGGCCACTGTGAAGAACAAGTACCCTCTTCCCAGGATCGATGAGTTGTTGGATCAGTTGAGAGGTGCTACTTGGTTCTCCAAGGTAGATCTGGCGTCGGATTATCATCAGGTACCGATAGATAAGGCAGATGTGAGGAAAACGGCTTTCCGGACGAGGTATGGGCATTATGAGTTTATGGTGATGCCTTTTGGGTTGACTAACGCACCAACAGCGTTTATGAGATTGATGAACAGCGTGTTTCACGAGTTTCTTGATGTTTCTGTCATCATTTCCATCAACGATATTCTAATTTATTCTAAGAGCCCTAAGGAGCATGCAGTGCATTTTAGGGCAGTTCTGGAGAAGCTACAGGAGCAGAAGTTGTTTGTTAAGTGGAGGAAGTGCAGTTTTTGGCAGCGTGAGATGGGTTTTCTGTGTCACATTGTTTCTGCAGAGGGGGTTTCTGTAGATCCAGAGAAGATTCAGGCTATCAGGGATTGGCCTAGACCGCAGAATGCCACAGAGATCAGGAGTTTTCTTGGGTTGGCAAGTTATTACAGGAGGTTTGTGCAGGGGCTTGCGAGCAGAGCACGTCCTATGACTAAGTTGACAGGGAAGGATATTCCTTTTGTTTGGTCACAAGAGTGTGAGGAAGGCTTTGCAAGCCTGAAGGAGATGTTGACTATTACTTCAGTTTTGGCTTTGCCTGAGCAGGGGGAACCCTATGTGGTTTATACTGATGCATCCAGAGTTGGTTTGGAGTGTGTGTTGATGTAGCATGGGAAGGTGATGGCCTACGCTTCGCGGCAGTTGCGGAAGCACGAGGGCAACTATCCTACTCATGATTTGGAGATGGCTGTTGTAGTTTTTGGTCTGAAGATTTGGAGATCTTATCTTTACGGTGCAAAGGTACAGGTGTTTACAGATCATAAGAGCCTGAAGTATATATTCACTCAGTCTGAGCTGAACTTGAGGCAGGGGCGATGGATGGAGCTGGTGGCAGATTATGATTTGGAGATAGCATATCACCCTGTTACTACTAACACGGTTGTAGATGCTCTGAGTCGGAAGATGGTAGCTTCGGCTCAGGAGCAGGAGATGGAGTCTCTGGTAGGAGAGATCAGTGCTTTGAGGTTATGTGATGTGTTTCAGGAACCGTTGGGTTTGGAAGCAGTTGATAGAGCAGATCTTCTGAGCAGGGTGCGGTTGGCTCAGGAGAAGGATTTGGGGCTGGTGCATGCCTCTAAGGATGTTGATTCAGAGTATCAGGTCTCAGGTAATGGTACTATCTTGGTGCACGGTCGGATTTGTGTGCCCAAGGATGAGGAGTTGAGACAGGAGATTCTGAGAGAGGCTCATGCGAGCAAGTTTTCTATTCATCCAGAAGCGACTAAGATGTACCGTGATCTCAAGAGGTACTATCACTGGGTTGGGATGAAGAAGGATGTAGCTAGTTGGGTCGCGAGGTGCGATATGTGTCAGCTAGTGAATGCTGAGCATCAGGTTCCAGGCGGGTTACTGAAGAGTCTACCCCTTCCTGAGTGGAAGTGGGGTATGATCACGATGGACTTTGTGGTAGGATTACCAGTGGCCAGCACATTTTCTGGCCATTAAGAAGACTGATGGAGCAGCGGTCTTAGCTAAGAAGTATATGAGGGAGATAGTCAGATTGCATGGGGTGCCAGCGAGTATCATGTCTGATAGAGATTCTAAGTTCACTTCGGTGTTTTGGAAGGCATTTCAGGCAGAGATGGGCACTAAGGTGCATATGAGTACAGCTTTTCATCCCTAGACAGATGGACAGTCAGAGCGGACGATCCCGACGCTGGAGGATATGCTGAGGATGTGTGTGTTGGATTAGGGTGGCCATTGGACAGATCACCTGAACTTGGTAGGGTTTGCTTATAACAACAACTAATCTTGAGTTTCAGGTAGGAGACATAGTGTACATCAAGATGGCCATGTTGCAGGATCTGAACAGGTTATTGACTGAGACTAAGTTGAGTCCGAGGTATATGGGTCCGTTCAGAGTGATTGAGCGGGTTGGACTAGTGGCATATAGACTGGAGGTACCTCAGGTTATGCGTGTTTTCCATAAGGTTTTCCATGTGTCTATGTTGCAGAAGTATCTCCATGAGGATGATCAGTTGTTAGCTAAGATTTCTGAGGATCTTCAGGCTAACATGACTTTGGAGGCGAGACCAGTGAGGGTTCTCGAGAGGAGGATCAAGGAATTTCGGAAGAAGAAGGTTCCTTTGATGAGAGTCCTTTGGGACTGTGATGGTGTTGAGGAGCAGACTTGGGAGCAAGAGGCGAGGATGAAGGCAAGGTTAAGAAGTGGTTCGAGAAGCAGGTCGTGACTTGAACTTGTCTAGCCTGGCCCCAGTTGTAGTCCGTGGCTGGAGCGGGAATGGAGTATTCCAGCCCATCTCTCTTGTTTATTTGGTCGCTTGGGGTGGTTGGTTGTGCGACTAAGTAACAAGATGAGGTGGTGTTCAGGGTACAAAGTTTCTGTGAGGCGGGATTTTGAGGGAAAGTTTCCTGAAATGGAAGTTTCTAAAAGAGGAAAATTTCCAAAAATGGAAAGTTTTATGTGAGTTAGAATTTTTCCATTTTTAGTGGTTGTGAGCCTTGGAGGGGCTTGTGTGGCCTTCGTGGCGGACTTTTGAGTCATTGTGTCGTGTGTGGGGGTCTTTCGAGACATTGTGTGGCTTTTGTGGTGGGTTGTTTAGCCAATTGTGTGACCTTTGTGGCGGGCTGTTTAGCCAATGTGCCTATTGAGGCGATCCTTCGGGACAAGTGGTCTTTGTGACGGTCCTTTGGGACAAGTGGTCTTTGTGACGGTCCTTCGGGACAATTGGTCTTTGTGACGGTCCTTTGGAACAATGGGTCTTTGTGACGGTCCTTCGGGACAAGTGATCTTTGTGACGGTCCTTCGAGACGAGTGGCCTTGGTGGTGGTCCTGTTTAAGACATTTGTTTGGCCTTGGTGGCGGTCCTGTTTAGGACATTTGTTTGGTCTTTGTGGCGGCCCTAGTGGCAGTATATGATCCTTATGTGGTCATGAGGTATTCCAGTGAGGGGAAATGTGGTTGGTAGGACATTGTGTTGTCTTATGCGAGCCACAGGAGGGAAACCTGGATAGGGATAGGACTCAAACGTGTTCAGAATTGTTTGCTCGCGACTCTTGGGGAGCTTTGGATCTCCTAGTACCATCATATTCTGAGACTTTGTGGCTTGAGAGTATGGTTGGTATATCGACTTCGGATGACGATCCGCGGGCGCGTTGTAGGATGGCATGCGGGCTTAGGCCCGATGAGGAGCCAATATTATGGCATGCAGGCTTAGGCCTGATGAGGAGCCAATAAAAACTCAAGGTTTAGGCCTGTGAGTAAAGGAAAGTCTAAAAGTCGAGAGCAAATAATGATTGGAACGGGAGTCTATCGCCTAAAGGTGACATTTCGTAGATCGGTCGGAGGAGACGGTTGCACGGGAGTCCTTGGCTGATGGTTGTTCGAGATTCGAGGACAAATATATGTTGGAGGGGGAGAATTATAACATCCGCAAACCGAGCATCGGTCGATGCAAGGCCGGTTATGTGCGGACGAGTTTAAGTTAAACACTGCATTTTGGGTTAGGGAAAACCCTTAACTCGAGTTTTTGTCTCATTAGTCGTGCTTAGCCGTTTTTGACAGAAAACAAAGAGAGAAAAGTGTTCTTGAGTGATCTTGAGGTTTTTGGAGATTGGAAGATGTTCCTGTAGAGATCTGTAGCTGGGATCGTTGTAGGAGATTCCTAGAAGTGTTTGTTTGCTTGTGTAAAGTTCAGAATCATCTTGGCAAAGGTAAGTGCAGGACCATGGCTTATCTAAGCTGGAGATCTCTCTGATTTGCTTGTTATGTGTTGTTAGGCTTGCTAGATTGTTATTTAGGACGTTAGGAAGCTTTCTTGTGGCTTGGGATTGAATTTTGTGGTTGTAGGAACGAAGATCCGGCGAGAAGCTTTGGGGGAAAATGATGCTAGGCATGTGCATCGGTCGATGCAAGTGCGAGGACGGCGCGTATAACTTTAGGGTTTCCGTGCTATGTGAAGCATGCGTCGGTCGATGCAATGGGAGTATCGGTCGATGCAAGTGAACCTTGCATCGGTCGATGCATATCATGCGTCGATCGACGCAACCCCAACTGGTGTCGGTCGATGCATGCATGGTGTCGGTCGATGCATGCATGGTGTCGGTCGATGCAGAGTCCTGGTTTGTTGTTGATTGTTGATTGTTGATTGTTGGTTAGATATGTCTCTATTGCTTATGTGTATAGCCCAGTAGATGGGAGGATTGCCTTACTGAGTGTTTATAAAATACTCATGCATTGCAATTTGTGTTTGTGGTGCAGGTAAAGGGAAAGTGTGATCGTGGAATCAAGGCAATGAAGAGGAGGATGTTTTAGGGACTCAATTGGTTGTTGTCTGGCATTGCTAGGTTGCTAGAGTTTAGTCATTAGAAACATTGCTAGGTTGTTGGTTCTATGTTTTATGTTGGTTGAATTTTGGATTTTATTTATGTTATAATTATTGGTTTATTTATTGGATATTGGTATTTGTTATTTCGCTGTTGGTTGTGATTGTGGTTAGGTGGCTATTGGGTATGGGACCACTAGTTGTAGATTATTTATTATTGTTATTAATATTATTTACTATTTATTATTTTAGAAAAAAAAACGGGTCGGGTCGTTTCACTTGTCTTCACAAGTAATAGGGTTGGACGATCAAAAGCTAGAAGGCATCTTTCTCAATGGTTTGAATCCTGAGATGCAAGAATTAGTGCATATGCAAAAGCCAAGAAACTTACCTGAAATGGTAGCAGAGGCTAGAGCAATGGAGTCTAGCATAATTTGTAGGGTGGTACAGAAGGAGCTGTTGTTAGTAGATAAAGAGAATAAAGGGAATCAGAATTCGGATCATACCGGTAACACTCATTACACCACCAATAACTGGAAGACGAAGACTATCTCTACCGATTCGTCACAAGGAATGACCAAACAAGTAAACATAGGCGATCAGAGGCCAAGGAAGCATAACACCAGTGCTGAGTTAGATGAAAAAAGGAGGAAAGGACTCTGTTTCAAGTGTGAGGGACCATACTCCAGGGATCATAAATGTCCCAACAGAGAATTGAGAATGTTGACGGTGTTTAACGACTATGAAGTGGAAGTTCTAGAGAGTAATAATGTTGAAGAAGAAGTGATAACACCAATGGGAGAATGTATGGCTCTATCTTTTAATTCCTTCAGAGGTATTTCATCTCACAACACTACTAAGGTGCGTGGAACAGTTGGAAAAGCTTGTGTCACTATTATGTTGGATAGTGGAGCGACTCATAATTTCATCTCACCAGCAGCTGCAAAAAAGCTTAAGTTGAAGAGTAGAGAGGACCCGAACCTCAATGTTGTACTGGGTACATGAATCACAGTGCAAGGAATTGGAGTTTGTGCCAAGGTCAGTTTTGCTGTCCAGGATTTAGATTTCACCATAGATTTTGTCATCTTGGAATTGGGGTAGATCGATATAATTTTGGGAGTGGTGTGGCTAAGTACACTCGGAGATTGTAACGTGAATTGGCAAAGAAACGAGATGTCATTCTGGTACAAGAATTGGATGGTAACAATTAGTGGCGAGTCTGATCTTTTTATCTCAAAGTTGTCTTTGAAATCCTTGTCCACTGGATATACACTCAGTCATAAGGGAGTAGAAATGAGACTGAATAACCATCAATTGGTTCAATCATATAAGGCATTGTTAGATATGGAGATCCAAGCAGTTTTGCAGAAGTTTAAGAACGTGTTCGATGTTCCAGTTGGGCTTCCTCCTCTTCGGGGTCGAGAACATGCTATAACATTGTTACCAGGACATAATGCCATTAGCGTGCGTCCATATAGATATCCACATGCTCAGAAGGAGATTATGGAAAAGATGGTTAAAGAGATGTTGGAATCTGGGATTATAAGAGCAAGTCACAGCTCTTTCTCTAGTCCACTGTTTTTAGTGAAGAAAAAAGACAAGAGTTGGAGGTTTTGTGTGGATTATAAAGCGCTAAACAGAGTTACAATACCAGACAAGTTTCCAATCCCAATCATTGACCAGCTGTTAGATGAGTTAAATGGTTCGATGATATTCTCTAAACTAGATCTCCGAGCAGGCTACCATCAGATTAGAATGAGAGAAGCAGATATTGAGAAGACAGCATTTCGAACACATGATGGACATTATGAGTTCCTTGTTATGCCTTTTGGGTTAACAAATGCTCTTGCAACATTCCAGGGCTTGATGAATGAATTGTTTAGACCATTCCTAAGGAAATTCATATTGGTATTCTTCGATGATATTCTGATTTATTCATCGAATACAGAGCAACATATAGAGCATTTGACGCTAGTGATGAAGGTGTTGGAAGAAAATCAGTTGTGTGTCAATCAGAAGAAGTGTTTATTTGGCCAAAAACAAATCGAATACCTTGGTCATATTATCACCAGTGAAGGCGTTTCAACTGACCTGGTTAAAACTAAAGCGATGACACAGTGGGTATCACCCAAATCAGGGAAATAGCTAAGAGGTTTCCTGGGGTTAACCGACTATTATAGAAGATTTATTAAAGGATATGGAGTGTTGGCTCATCCCTTGACACAACTATTGAGGAAAGATAAGTTTGAATGGGGGTAATGAGGCTCAATTTGCGTTTGACAGTCTGAAGAAAGCAATGTCTAATGCATCTTTTTTAGCCTTACCTAACTTTGAGAAAACATTTGTTGTGGAAGCGGATGCTTCAGGGTATGGCTTTACAACTACTTGAACTATATGAGGAAATCGATAAAGATAAGAAGATCCAGGAGCTAATACGAGACTGTTAGAAAGAATCACATGATAAATTGGGGTATGAAGTCCGAGATGGTCGACTATGGTTCAGGAACAGATTGGTTATACCAAAGTCTTCAAAATTTGTCAAACTAATCTTGGAGGAGTACCACAGCAGTGTAATGGGAGGTCACTCGGGAGTGTTAAAAACCATGAAGAGAATTCAACAATCTTTTCATTGGGAAGGTTTACTCAAGGATGTGCAGAAATTTGTGGCCGAGTGTGAGGTATGTCAACGTCACAAGTATTCTACCCTTTCTCCAGCTGGTCTCTTACAGCCTCTACCAGTGCCAAAACAGGTTTGGGAGGATGTATCCTTGGACTTTGTGGAGAGATTGCCCACATCTCAAGGTAAGAACATGATATTGGTTGTGATCGACAGGCTAAGCAAATACGGGCATTTCCTGGGGATTAAACACCCTTTCACTGCTCCGGAGTTGGCTAATAATTCATCATGGAGATAGTTCGATTACATGGTTTTCCCTCGTCTATAGTCTCAGATAGAGGCAACACGTTTCTTAGTGCTTTTTGGAAGGAATGTTTTCGCTTATCGGGTACCAAGCTGAAGTACAACACAACATTTCACCCTCAAACAGATGGACAAACTGAGGTGTTAAACAGATGTCTGGAAACTTATTTGAGATGCTTAGCTTCTTCTCACCCACGAACATGGCACCAGTACCTTTCATGGGAAGAATTGTGGTATAATTCTTCATTCCACACAGCTTTAAAAACTACTCCGCTTAAAGTAGTATATGGAAGAGATCCACCAGCTATCTTGCGGTTTGAGGAACAATCTATGAAGGTGTTTTGAATTGGAGGTGTTGTTAAAGGAGAGAGACTTGATGCTTAATCAGATTAAAGATCATTTGGTTCATGCTCAGCAAATGATAAAAAACAATGCATACAAACATTAGAGGGATATCGAGTATGAGGTTGGCACTTGGATGTTCTTGAAGCTGAGACCGTATAGACAAAACTCGGTCACCAAGCTCATATGTCAGAAGCTATCCGCAAAAAACTTTGGTCCTTATGATATTATGGAACGAGTGGGGAAGGTAGCTTACAGGTTACAACTCCCAGAAGGTTCTAAAATTCACCCAGTATTTCATGTTTCTCAACTCAAACAGGTGTTAGGTGAACACCATCAGGTGATACCACTCCCTGTGACGTTGAATGCAGCTAATGAGTTCGTAATTGTGCCTGAAGAAGTCTTGGATACTCGCTATAATGCAGAAGGTCAGCTTGAGGCATTAGTTCATTGGTTGGGACTTCCAAGCCACGACGACTCATGGGAGCTAGCTAAAGACCTACACAGGCAATATCCTACACTAGCGCTTGAGGACAAGCTTCATGTTGAAGGGGGGGTATTGATAAGCCGTATAACGTCTACACAAGAAGAAGGACACCTGATACGGGAGCAGAAGCGGGAGGAGCACGTGAGCAGATGAATGTATAAATACTCTTTGTTAATCATTTGTAAGGGGATATGTTGCTTGTGAGATTTTAAACAGAGTCGTATGGACTTCTGTAGAGTGAGAATGATGCTATAGTTGTATCTAGACACTCTTACGGTTACGATTACTCTTGTTAACAGTTCTAATATAGATAAGAGGAATCAATTCATAATTTCTTTCTTATCACATTCTCTCATGAGCTACCTCTAAATTATAACTGAGCTTCACCAGAATGTTCTCACTATCCTTCAATAACTCCTCTACATGAAGATTAATCTTTGGTGTCTTAAACAATTTGTAAATAAAATAAAAGAAATATGGTAGGAGAATCATAATTTGAAATCTTAATAAAATCTTTGAAATCTAGTAACTAAAAAAAAATTATTGTCTACTTGGATAGAAATTTTAGTTTTTGAAATTCTGATTGGTATATATTTTTTAAAAAAATATTTAGTAATTTTCGTCCATAATATTATTAATGAAGAAAATATTTTTTAACTAATAATTATCTGTATTTTTTTAAAAAAATCTTAGCTGTTAATTTTTATTTTTTATTTTTTCCAAGTATAAATTAGTTTTGATTTGAATAGATTTTTTTTACGTTTCTTGATTTTTATTTTTGATGTGTCAACGTTTTTTAATTTTAATTAATTATAAATATTTAATTAATTAATCTTAATTAAATTTTTCTAATGACAACTGAATGTCTTTTTTTACACATTTTAAGATTAGTTTCTGTAACATCTGTGAACCAATCATTGGTTTTCTGTGATGGGTGTCGATCGACACCATGGTGGTGTCGGTCGACACCAATATTCTCTGGTTCGACCAGTTCGATTTAATTATCGATTTGGCTCGGTTTGGTTTAGAGAAAACCTTTGAACCGAGATATTAAAGGGAGAAAATGACCTAGGTCGTGTTTTGTTTTGTCTCACACCGTTTTTGAGAGAAACAAAAGAGAGAAAAGTTTGTTCTTGAGTTTTTGTGAGTTTTGTGAGATTTCAAGGCTTTGTGGGTGAGATATTGTTGTGGAAGTGAGGATTCAAGGCTAGGAACGTGTGGAAAGCATTCTGGGAGTGTGGTTTCGTTCTTTGTTGGTCAGAATCTTCCTGCAGAGAGGTGAGTGCATGACCATGGCTAAGCTAAGCCTTTGATTTCATTGTTCTTACTTGTTTGTTGTTGTTTTGTGTATTTTTCTTGCTGGGATTGGTTGTTCCAGGTTCCTATGGACGTATCTGGCTTGGGTTATGAGTATTGGGCGATTAGGAGGAGATTGGGAGCGAGATTCGACTCTCGGCTTTGAGCGGATCACGATTGCAGAGGGAGTGTCGACCGACACCAAGTGGTGTCGGTCGACACCAGAAAATTGGGCATTGATCGACACTGTGGGGTAGTGTCGGTCGACACCAAGGCCAGGGTTGTTCGACACTTGGCTGGTGTCGGTCAACACCTCCCTTCCAGCGAGACGATGTTTGATTTCTTGGTTTGTATGTCTTGTTTGTTGATTGTTTGGAACATTGATATCCTTGTTGGTTGTGTGTATAGCCTAGTAGATTGGAGGATTGCCTCACTGTGTGTTTATCAAATACTCATGCATCTCAATATGTGTTTGTGGTGCAGGTAAAGGCAAAGTGTGATCGTGGAATCATGGCGGTGAAGAGGAAGATGTTCTAGAGACTCGATTGAATGTTATCTGGCATTGCTAGGTTGCTAGAGTTGGGTCATTAGAAACATTGCTAGGTTGCTGGTTTCATGTTTCCTGATGATTGATTATTGGATTATTGTTATGGTTTAAGATTGGTTATTTATTGATTGGATATTGCTATTTGTTATTCCGATGTTGGTTGTGATTGTGGTTAGGTGACTAGTGGGTATGGGACCACTTGTTGTAGATTATTATTTATTATTATTATTTATTATTTATTATTTATTTAAAAAAAAAACGGTCGGGTCGTTTCAGTTTGGTATTAGAGCCCTTACGGTTCTAGGTTTGGGTTCATTGGGCTTTGTGCAATTTCATGTTTTGATTGATTATGTGATTTAGTCAATTGTGTGTGGCATGGAGTCCTAGAACATCCTCCTCGAGCTTACTGTGTGATACCACAGTGAGTTTATGATTCTGTGATATGTATAATTGTGTGCTTAGCCCTCCATTCATGGTAGTGCAGATGGTTAGAGGTGGTGCTGTTGCTGGTCGCGGTCGTGGATACGGACGTGGTCGTGGACGCGGACGTAGTCGTGGTAGGGACAGAGTCCCAGAGGTTAGTGAGACCGAGGACCAGAGTGTGATAGCTGAGGGTGTTGGCATGTCGCAGGGCATCCAGGAGAATTCCATGAGTGTGGCCGGAGGGGGCGGTGTTGATGTTGTAGTGGTCGGTGATGTTTGGGCCTCGGGTGTGGGAGTCCCAGCGTGTGGAGTCCCTGGTGCTGACTTTACGGCTTTGCTAGCACAGTTGTTGGAGCCGTTGCCAGCAGTGGTATCGGCTCAGGCTCAGGTTGTGCTACCAGTGGTGGCGGAGGAGCGACAGCCAGTGGCTGCGGATGCAGGAGCACATGGACGTTATTTGTCCATCCTCAAGGAGATGAAGGGTCTCGTGACCGCACAGTTTTCGGGTGGTACAGATCCTACTGCTGCAGATGCGTGGAGGACGAGTGTGGAACGTAACTTCCATACTCTGAGATGTCCTGAGGAGTTTTGGGTGGACATAGGGGTTCACCATTTGACTGGTGATGCTGAGTTATGGTGGAGTCAGTGGCTGCTAGGAGAGTGCAGCGGGAGATGACTTGGGCTGACTTCGTGGAGGAGTTCAACCGTAAGTACTTTCCGAGAGAAGCATTGGACCGGTTGGAGGTGCAGTTCCTTCAGGTTTCTCAGGGGACGCGGTCGGTGCGGGAGCTGGACTTGGAGTTCAGTCGACTTCTATGTTATGGGGGTCGGGCTATGGAGTCTGAGGAGGCTCAGATCAGGAGGTTTTTGAGGGCCCTACGTGATGATTTGAGGGTTCACTGTAGAGGGCGGAGTTATGCTACGCGTGCAGAGCTGGTTGAGACTGCAGCAGGGATTGAGGAGGACATCCGGGCACAGTCAATGGCGGTTAGTTCAGCAGTTCAACCTAGTAGGGCTCAGCAGCAGGGTGGTTCTAGCAGGGGCGGTAAGCCTGCGCATGGAACCAAGAGGAGGTGGGAGGCTACGCAGAGGCCGAGTGGTGCGAGTTGCTTTGGTTGTGGGAGCAAGGATCACATGATTGCTAGTTGTCCCAAGAGGAGTGCTCCGATGGCAGGGGTTCGTGTGTGCTATCATTGCAGGGAGTCGGGCATATCAGGCCCATGTGTCCCAAGTTGTAGCCGGTGGCAGTGGCAGCGTTGCAGCAGGTGCAGCCTGGAGGGCAGCAGGTGGCACAGATTGAGCAGGCGCCACGGGTTTACACGACTGTAGAGACTAGTGGGACCATTGCCGGGGCGATCACAGATACAATTTCTGGTACTTTAACTTTGTGAATTCTTTGTTGGTTCAGATTTTATGTTGTCCTGTGATAAAGTGTTAGGTTCTCAACACATGAGGTTTGTGTAGGGACCTTGTTGGTGGACGGGTTTAAGTCCCATGTTATGTTTGATTCTGGAGCTTCTCATAGCTTCATTACTCCGGAGTGTGCAGAGAGCACGGGAATCAGAGGGGATCCCGGGGAGCGTATAGGAGTTGTTAGAGTTGCGGAAGGCAAGTTCCTGAGGGTTATTGGACGAGTCAGAGGAATTGATATTCAGATTGCAATAGAGTCGTGGCCAGCGAATTTGCTTATCAGTCCAGTGGAGTTGTATGATGTTATTCTCTGGATGGATTGGTTGCATCGGCATATGGTGCATTTGGTTTGCTATCGGGATAGAGTGGACTTTGAGCGTCCATGAGGAAAGTTGGTTTTTCAGGGAATTAGACCAACTTCGGGGAGTCTCGTGATCTCGGCCATTCAGGATGGGAAGATGAACGAGAAGGGCCGTTGAAACAGATATTTTTTGTGGTGGTGATGATGTATGGAATGATGACTTATGAATGAATGGATGGCAGGGTGTTTCAATTCCCCTTATGCAGTTGTAGTATAAGAGGTGTCAATCCAATCTGAGTGTTTGTGAACAATCAAGATGTGCATATGAGTCTAAGTCAAGCCAGATGTAAAGGTTGTTTGTCACTAACAATCCTATGATGAAATGGAAAGTGCAGAAAGTAAAACTACAAGAACTAGGAGCTAAATGCAAATGGAACAGAATGATTATGACAAACAGAAATGGAAATTATGGAAATGCAAGTATTGAACTAATGCAAGGTAAGTAATGAACAGGATACTAAATGAATGCAACAGAAATGCAACTAGAATGAAACAGGACAAACATTAATCATAAACACAAGTTCTGGGTTGGAACTCGAGCAAGCACTCGATCGAGTGTAGATCGAGTGCAAGGTCGAGCTAGACAAATACGCAAAACAGAGCAACACAAGAAAAACAGAGCAATACCAAAACGAATCAAACAACGATCAAACAACAGGATTTAAGCTAAGAAATCAAAAAACAAGAAAGGTCTTGAGGAGGGATTCATGGGTTGGACTATGATTGAGGTCATCTAACTTGGTCAACAAATCTCAAACAACTTGAGCTAATCTCTAGACATGTATTTCTAAGACATGTTTAATCCACTCTCATGGCAAGAAACAATCAAACTCATGCATCTCTAGACTTGTTCTCACAAAGTAAAGAATCTACACAAGCAGGCATTAAGCAATATGTTAAAAATCAAACAAGACTTCTGATCTCTTAGCAAGCCTAATGATAGTTTCTAGATCTAGCCCTATCTATGCTCCTTAGACATTGGTGTGATGCTAAGAGGCTTGAAATCAGATCCTACCCTCTCAGATATAGGATCAGCATTAAGAACATCTAGCCTAGAAGAGATCTACAACAATCAAGCTTGACCAAATCAAACAAACCTCAAACACAACCCAACCTAACCCATCCTCAAGATCCTAAGCAACTACTCACAAGCATACATGATGAACAATAAAGTCATAAACCCAGAAAATACTGAAACTTGCATCATTAGAAAGATAAATCAAAGATCTACAATCTTGAAGAAAGAACCAAACTCAAATTCTCAATATTAAGAAAGTTATGAAACCAACAATATTGAAGAATTTAGTCTTTTCTCCTTTAAAAGAAGTACAAGATCTAAGAAAATAAAAGTGCAAAAGGAATAATCCCAAAAAGGTAAAGACTAGGTTTTTGACTCTCTAAAAAGCTGGACTCTCTAAAAAGCTGCAGGTACAAGCCCTTATATAGAAAAAGTAGTGGAAGCCCTAAAAACGCTAAAAGACAAAATAGCCAGGCGGCTCGACCAACTCGACCTGGTGCTCGGTCGAGTTGGCTCCTCTTGTGCTCCTCCCACTCGGTCGAGTCCCTCTCAGCACACGGTCAAGTGTCTGGTCGAGTGGGCAGTCGAGTTGGACTTCGGACCTTGGTTCTTCAACCTTAGCTCTCTTGCTTTCTCCTCATGATTGCTTCACTTCTCCTCAGCATTGCCTCCATGCTCCTTAAGCTCCAAAATCACCTGTTTATGCATGAAAAGATGCAAATGCAATGCAACTAAACTCTAATGCAAGAACAGTCCTAAAGCTATGCAATAATAGTCAAAATGTATAGCAAAAGATGCAAAAGATGTGAATATATTAAGGGAAAACAGGGTAAAATATATGAACTTCAGCCGTGAGGCTTATTTGGTTACCATATCTATGTCGGAGTCAGTGGGGAAGTCTACAGTTAGCGATATTCCGGTTGTAGAGGAGATTGAGGATGTGTTCCTGTCGTTGCAGGGGTTACCACCATCTCGGTCTGACCCTTTTACGATTGAACTGGAACCAAGGACGATACCGTTATCCAAGGCTCCTTACAGAATGGCTCCAGCAGAGATGGCAGAGCTGAAGAAGCAGCTAGAGGATTTGTTGAGTAAGGGATTCATCCGTCCTAGTGTATCACCGTGGGGAGCACCGGTGTTGTTTATCAAGAAGAAGGATGGGAGTTTCCGGTTGTGTATTGATTACAAGGGTTTGAACCGGGTCACTGTGAAGAACAAGTACCCTCCTCCCAGGATTGATGAGTTGTTGGATCAGTTGAGGGGTGCTACTTGGTTCTCCAAGGTAGACCTGGCATCGGGTTATCATCAGATACCGATAGATGAGGCATATGTGAGGAAGACTGCTTTAAGGACGAGGTATGGGCATTATGAGTTTATGGTGATGCCTTTCGGGTTGACTAACGCACCAGCAGCGTTTATGAGGTTGATGAACAGCGTTTTTCAGGAGTTTCTGGATGTGTGTCATCATTTTCATCGACGATATCCTGGTTTCTGTAACGTCCGCGAACCAATTGTTGGTTTTCTGGGATGGGTGTCGATCGACACCATGGTGGTGTCAGTCGACACCAATATTCTCTGGTTCGACCAGTTCGATTTAATTATCGATTTGGACCGGTTTGGTTTAGGGAAAACTATTGAACCGAGATATTAAAGGGAGAAAACGACCTAGATCGTGTTTTGTTTTGTCTCACGCCATTTTTGAGAGAAACAAAAGAGAGAAAAGTTTGTTCTTAAGTTTTTGTGAGTTTTGTGAGATTTCAAGGCTTTGTGGGTGAGATCTTGCTGTGGGAGTGAGGATTTAAGGTTAGGAACGTGTGGGAAGCTTTCTGGGAGGGTGGTTTCTTTCTTTGTTGGTTAGAATCTTCCTGCAGAGAGGTGAGTGCATGACCATGGCTAATCTAAGCCTTTGATTTCATTGTTCTTGCTTGTTTGTTGTTGTTGTGTGTGTGTTTTTTGCTGGGATTGGTTGCTCCAGGTTCTTATGGACGTATTTGGCTTGGGTTATGAGTATTGGGCGATTTGGAGGAGATTAGGAGCGAGATTCGACTCTCGGCTTCGAGCGGATTGCGATTGCAGAGGGAGTGTCGATCGACACCACTTGGTGTCGGTCGACACCAGCAAATTGGGCATCCATCGACACTGTGGGGTAGTGTCGGTCGACACTTGGCTGGTGTCGGTCGACACCTCCCTTCCAGCGAGACGATGTTTGATTTCCTGGTTTGTATGTCTTGTTTGTTGATTGTTTGGAACATTGATATCATTTTTGTTTGTGTGTATAGCCTAGTAGATGGGAGGATTGCCTTACTGAGTGTTTATCAAATACTCATGCATCTCAATATGTGTTTGTGGTGCAGGTAAAGACAAAGTGTGATCGTGGAATCAAGGCGATGAAGAGGATGATGTTCTAGGGACTCGATTGAATGTTATCTGGCATTGCTAGGTTGCTAGAGTTGAGTCATTAGAAACATTTCTAGGTTGTTGGTTTCATGTTTCCTGATGATTGATTATTGGATTATTGTTATGGTTTAAGATTGGTTATTTAATTATTGGATATTGGTATTTGTTATTCCGCTATTGGTTGTGATTGTGGTTAGGTGGCTAGTGGGTATGAGACCACTAGTTGTAGATTATTATTTATTATTTATTATTTATTTTAAAAAAAAACGGGTCGGGTCGTTTCAGTTTCATATTTGTAGTTTCCAATTAATATAGTAGGATTATGTGATGATAATAATTCTTATAATTAACAAAATATTTATTTTGTTTAGGTGTGTGACCATATATTGGTATATAATTCAACTTTTGTTTAAAAAAGTACTAGGTGATAGTCGAATTAATCGAGCATTAGTTTAAAGATTTATTAAACTAATAAATATATATATATATATATATGTCATATTAATTATATGTATAGTTTGACTCCTATTAATGAAAAAACAATATAAAATTCATAACTATAATATTTTTTCATAATTGTAGTAAATATATGAAAACATATTTTAAAACCAAGTTTATGATTTTTACTAAAATTCTGAGCATTATTGTTAAACATCACAAATTTTTAATCTAAATGTTTAATAACTGACGAAAAAAACTATTGTATATTTGTAAAGTAAAAATCCTTTATACTATAAATCACAAGTCACTCGACCAGTTAAATCTTGCCACATCAGAATTTAGGTTTTTTAAATTAAAACAAAAAAACATTTATCACACAACTGAAGAAAAAAACACATAGCAGAAGAAAGAAGGGAGAATTGCACATAGACCCACTTTTTCCAAACTCCCTTGCATCCACACCCACTTCTTGAGTGTGGTGTACTTTTGGGAGTGTTTTGGCTGAGTTTGCATAAAACCAAGACAAGTTTGCCCTTGTCCTTGATTTGAGTTGAAACACAACAATTTACTGCTGTAGTATCTGTTTGCTCTAAGAAAAAAAGGAATTTTGTCTGTTTTTTTTTCCTTATTCGATGGTTCCCCCTTTCTTTCTCTCTCTTTTCTTTCTTTCTTTTATCTTTATTATCATTTATTTAGTTATTATTAATAAATTTTGTATATTTTTTTACACAAAAGACTATGATTACATTTTTTCTACATTATAAGATGCATTTTGCTATATTTTAGATGAATAAATTGTATGCTATCCAATTTTAGCTGAACATTTAGTTGACGATAAATGGATGGTAAACTGTGGATACTTACTTATGCTTTAAAGTGTAGGGTTTAAGATTTATCTTACAATTCATGGATACTAGTAGCACATCACCATGTGATGATTTAGGGTTTAGGGTTTAGGGTTCATGTGGTAGGATTTTGGGTTTTAGGTTTTGGATTTTTGGAAAAATTCATGGTTAAGGTTTTAGTGTTTAGGATTTTATAATTTAAGACTTATGTTTTAAGACTTATTTGGATTATGTGTCAATGTTTTGGGTTTAGGGGTTAGGGTTTAGAGCTTAGATTTAGGGTTTAGGATATAACGACAACATCAAATCCATATATCTATGGTCATGTGGACATCAGTAGAATACTACACCTAAATCTTTAAGCCAAACAAACTAAATACTGACACAAAATGTGAAATCCTAACCATGTATATTAAAAGTGAACATTAATGCACTAACTCCATATGGATTTGAAGGTACTATACACATGTGTAACTTGTATACACAAATTATAATAGTATCCACATGATCATGGTCATATGGATTCGATGTGTTGTTGTACCCAAACCATAAAAGTAGACCTAGACACATCATGTGAAATTTTTAGTTGAACATTTGTTCACTAATAAGTGGATGACCAATTATAGTAAATTGTGTTTAATGTAATTGTATTGCAATATACAGTTAGAAGAAAATTGTGTTTAATGTACATATATAGCAATATACATCTTAAAATGTAGAAAAAAAATATAATTATAATATATTGTATAAAAATGAACAGATAATTTTTTGATAATAACTAACTAAAGTGTTACAACAAAGAAAATAATAAAAAGGAGAGATATAAACCAAAAAATAAAGTAGAGGGAAAAAAAATGAATATATATATAGATATATATATATATATATCTTGTAAGAAGGAAAAGAGAAGAGAGAGTGGAACTTGGTTTCTATGGGTGATGATGATGGATGATATGATATGATGATGAATATAGAGATGGATGCAAGGTGTTTCAATTACCCTTATGTAGTTATAGCATAAAGGATGTCAAACCATAATGAGTGTGATGCAAGCATTCAGGATATGAATACTCATCTAAGTTAACCCAAATATGAAGGATGTTTGTCACTAACAACCTAATGATGATTATGAAATGCAGAATGTAAACCTACTAAAACAGGATACTAAATGCAAAGTAAACAGAATGATCAAAGCAATAATGAAATGAAGCAGGAACAGGAATTATAGTAAGCAACATAAGCAATGACACATGATTAAACAGAAACTAAATGAAATGCAACAGGACAATGCAACTAGAATGAAACAGAGAATGAAACAGGAAGATGCAGAACATAAAACAGGAACTCTGGAAGGAGCTCGAGCAAGCACTCGATCGAGTGGATGGTCGAGTTGATGAGCGAATGCCAGAAACAGAGCAAGCAACAATCAATTAACAATACTTAAAAAGGAAATCAATAAACAAAGAAAGGTCTTAAGGATGGATTCATGGGATGGACTCAAGCTATGGCTATCTAAATTGGTCAACAAACCTCAATCAACAATGAGCTATCTTTCGATTATGATCTTCTAATACATGTTAATCCATTCTCATGACAATAACAATCAAGCTAAGATATTCCCAGTCTAGCTCTCACTAGCAAAGATCATATAAAAGCAGGCATTAAACAACAGATCATTAAAGTCAAAAATCAACAAAACATCTAATCTCTTAGCATGCTTAATGATAATCTCTAGATCTAGCCTTATCTAACAACTTAGACATTGGTGTGATGCTAAGAAGCTTAAGATCTAACCTTACCCTCTCAGATATAAGATTAGCATAGAGCATATCTAGCCTAGAAGAGATTTATAACAAACAAGCTTGACCAATCTAAACAACCACAACCATCATCCAGCCTAACCCATCCTTAAGATCCTAAACCACTACTCACAATCACAAAACATGATGAACAAAGTCATAAACTTAGAAATCAATGAAACTTGCATGTTTAGAAAGATGAGATGAAGATCTACAATATTGAAGAAGAAATCAAACTCAAATTCTTAATACTTTGAAAGCTATGGAACCAACAAGTATCAAAGATTTCTTAAAAATAAACAAAAGTGGCTTAAGATCTAAGCAATAAAAAGCAAAAAAGAATAATTTCCCAAAAGGGTAAATACTAGGTCTAGGATTGTACTCTAAAAAGTCTCTCTTTTTGTGGCTGCAGAGTACAAGGCCTTTTATAGGAAAAGGAAGAGAAGCCCTAAAAATGCTAAAAGACAAAATAAGTGGGCGGCTCGGTCAACTCGACCAGGTGCTCGGTCGAGTGCTGGTCGAGTGGTTTTTTCTTTTGCTTCTCCCATCCGGTCGAGTCCTTCTCCGCACACGGCCGAGTGCTTGGTCGAGTGGGTGGTCGAGTGGACTTCCGGACCTTGAGTCTTCAGCTCCAAATCCCTTGTTTCCTTCTCTTGACAGCTCCAATCTGCTTCAGCATCACTTCCATGCTCCTTAGGATCCAAAATCACCTGTTTATGCAAGAAACTATGCAAATGCAATGCAAATCTACTATAATGCATAAACAGTTCTAAAACTATGCAATAATGGACAAATGAGATAGAAAATCATGCAAAAGATGTGAATATATTAAGGGAAAACAGGGCAAAATATATAAACATCAGAGAGAAAAAGTTGAGATGTGTTTGGTTTGGTGAGGGAGTAATATGTAATTTGGAAGGAAAAAAGTATAGTAGTAGTCACCGGCGGAGGGAGAGAAGGATCATGTGTGTCATATGACACCTATGAATTTTTTTTTTTTTTCATATTAGCTTTTGTTAAAATAAGTAATTTACCCTTGTTGAAGAAACATATTGTTTTATTGACACCCCTCTCAAATTTTATTGACACCCATGACTCAATTTTCCGGCTCCACCACTGGTAATAGTAGAAAGTGGGTATGAGTATTATTAGAGTTTGAAAAAGTGGATGTGGGTGCAATATTCCAAAGAAAGAAAGCAAAAAAAAAATAAAAAACAAAAACAAAACTGCTGATTTTTCTCCCACTCCCCACGTTTAAGTTGATTTTACAACCGATTCCACTACTATTTAAATCATAATTCAGTTTCTTTTATCAGTAATCCTTTCTTTTCCATCGTTTTGTTATTTTGATCATCTAAACTACATCTCTTCTGTAATCCTCTCCTCTCTATTCGTATTTTTTCCTGGTTTCTCATCTAAACTGCAGTTACAATTCTCAAGCAGGTAAATGTTTAAACATTTGTTCATATTCATAGATTTTCTCTTGAAGTTATATTAATTATGATTTTTATATATTCAGTTGGAAGATCCTAATTGTTGATGAGGAGGGGAATTGAGATACAAAAACAAAATTAGATAACATAGCTCATATACTGGTACTATCTTCACCTTTACGATTTTTTTATTCATATAAATATTATAACAAAATTCATTGCACCTACTACAGAGTTACTAATTTGATGATTGTTATTTTTCCACATTTATCTAACTATCATTTTTAAGATGTTTCCGGTTAAGGGGAATGCCAGTGGGCCAAGTAAAGATCAACAGCAAGTGTGTTTATGGTTATCTTTTATCATTTTTTTTTTCTAATGTTAATACAACTCTGTCATGTTTAAATTTCCACGATCAAATTGAATTTCCTACTTTTAAATGCTTAATGTTTATATATTTGCTAACGTTTCGCATATACAAAGTATTGAGCATGTATTGTGAACATGAAACGAAGGTTTATTACTTTTGGACTGGGTAATTTTGTCCAAAACCAAATACGTGCCCAAAACTCTATTAGGTTACATTTTGGACTGTGTAGTTTTGAGACCCATCTCATAATTGAAATAATATTTTCTTACAAATTAATAATTATTCATATATATATTATTTAATCACAAATAATAATACCGTGCATAGACACGGGACAAATACTAGTAACCGGATAAAGGAGAGAATAATTGAATAAAACGAAATTTTAAAAAAAAATATATTATTAAATAAAACAAATAGGAAGAGTCTAGCGATTATACATAAAAATAATTAAAGCTATCATAAATGTTTTGAAGAGGAACTTAAACTTATCATTTTTCTAATAGAAAACGGAAAGAGAATAACTTTTGAATGTTGCAGATTTTTTAATTCATTTAGATTTATTATTTATTAGTATTATTACAAATCTTCAGAATTGTTACAAATGAGATTTTATCACAGATAATTCTTTTTGACCATAGTAAATTTTTACTATATACATGTTTCTTCTCCATGCTCCTTCTCCATCTTTCGTTTTTAATTAATTGTATGTAGAATTCTGACTATAATTTGTACATCACTAAAAAATATCTGTAAATATCCTCCATTAATCTATATAATTAACAAATCACGTTATTTGGAGTTCCGATCCTAACCTTCCTAGTGTACGAGCATTAATCAACTTTTGATCCGTGGTCAAGGGAGCTTCCATATTACTAGAAAATAAAAACTTAAAAAGACTTTTCTTTAATGTTCGATTTTAGTATTTAAATATGCATAAAAGTAGCATTTTCCTTTTCTTTTTATAAAAAAAAATTGGCATATTTTGATTCTAATTATTAGGTCGTACCCAAAAACAATAAAAAAAAAAAAAGATTCTAATTATTAGGCTGTTGACTACGTTGAATGTATGACAACAAGGTAGCTGATATGTCGGGACGGCTGCGATTCCTTCTTTATTAGTTCTTTCTTTCTCGAGTGGAGGAAAAAAAAACAGACGACAGAGAGAAAGCGAGAGAGAGATGGAGAATCATACGAAAGACTCGACCATGAATGTTTCATCTCTTAACTGTATCGATCTATCCGACGATGATCTTCATAACTCAGTTGTTTCCCTCAAACAGGTTTTGTCTCCAATCTCAATTTTTTTTCGATTTTGCATGTTTTGATCATTAAATTAGAATCATAAAAAAATATATATATATATTGATTCCATGATATTATGGGTAATTTTGGGTTTAGGCATGTTTGGATTGTGGATTTTTCTATGTGATCAACCATGGGATAAACGAAGAGTTCATGGACGATGTTTTCGAGCAGAGCAAGAAGTTTTTTGCTCTTCCTTTAGAGGAGAAGATGAAAGTGTTGAGAAACGAAAAGCATCGAGGCTATACACCTGTTCTTGATGAGCTTTTAGATCCTGAGAATCAAGTCAATGGTATTATTGGTGGTCACCTCTCTTTGCTTACTTTCAAATTATGATTGATTGATTTGATTGATGTTGAATTCGTTTTTTTTTTTTGGGGGGGGGGGGGGGGGGGTACGGTGTTTAGGGGATCATAAAGAAGGTTATTACATTGGAATTGAAGTTCCTAAAGATGATCCTCACTGGGATAAACCATTCTATGGCCCTAACCCTTGGCCTGATGCTGGTAATTAGTGTTTTCTTTCTTTCTTTCTTTCTTTCTTCTCTGTTGATTTTGTTCATGGCACTTTCTTTGTATAAACTTTGATGTTTTTTTTGGTAGATGTTTTACCCGGTTGGCGAGAAACAATGGAGAAATATCATCAAGAAGCATTGTAAGTCCTCATCTTTGGTTTTGCCCTTTTAGTTGAAACATTTCATCTGTTTTGTTGACAAATCTGAAGAAAGATAACTCTATAGGAACGAATCATGTTACTGCAAGTTTCGTCTTTTATATTTACGAAAAAATAATGCTTTTCGGTAATGGTCAGGAGGATTTCTAAGGCTATTGCAAGATTATTGGCGTTAGCCCTGGACTTGGATGTGGATTACTTCGATAGGACGGAAATGCTTGGAAAGCCTATTGCAACTATGCGTTTGTTGCGCTATCAGGGTATTGTATTTTTCTTATGAAGAGATCACAGAGCATTACTGTTTCTTAAGCTTTTGTATAATCAACCGTTGGCTTCTTCTGTTATCTTTAGGGGTTTCTGATCCCTCAAATGGAATATATGCATGTGGAGCACATTCTGACTTCGGGATGATGACTCTGTTAGCCACAGATAGTGTAACGGGACTCCAGGTATTAAGCAACACAGATTTGTTATTCATATACCTTTTTGAGATAGTCAGGTTAGTTAGTTATGTAATTTGCTAAAACTTGATGGCAGATATGCAAAGATAAGAAGGCGACGCCTCAGAAGTGGGAATATGTACCGCCAATTAAAGGGTATAACGAAAAACCTTTCTAGTGGTTCATTGGTTCCTACATACTGACTAGCTTAAGAAATTTTTGTTTATTACATGTGTTCAACTCTGAGCATCTGATCAAAACTCAGTGTCAATATGGTGGATTTATTTGATTTATCTGTCCCCAGGGCATTTATTGTGAATCTTGGCGATATGCTGGAACGGTGGAGCAATGGATTTTTCAAGTAATACTTCTAGCTTTACAAGGGATTGTGATTTGGAAGTAAATTATTCTAGCTGACATTTTTCTCTTGTGACCTTACAGATCCACATTACATCGGGTTCTTGGGAACGGTCAGGAACGATATTCAGTAAGGCTCTTACTACACTCATCTGTTTCTGATCTTTACAATCTTGCAGGGTTCTTAGAGAGGGTTTTTGCTTTTTAGCCATATGCTTAATGCTTGTTTGGTCTTAATATTCTCAACAGTTTAGTTTTGTGTTTGACATGTTCAGAGTTCAGAACCGAGTCTAGCAAATTAACATATATAACATCAATGTTGCATCTAATGTTTTCTCAACGCAGATTCCATTCTTCGTGGAACCGAATCATGACTGTCTAGTGGAGTGTCTCCCAACATGCAAGTCAGAAAGCAACCTCCCCAAGTAAGACTTCAGCTAGTTCTATACCAAGACCTTTTGAGTTGTAAGAACTGTTGTTAAAAATTGTTAATGATGTTGATGCATGTATAGATATCCACCGATCAAATGTTCGACGTACCTCACCCAGCGTTACAAAGAAACACATGCGGAGCTAAGCATCTACCACCAATAAACATGAATGCTCTATTCAATCAACAGTAGGAGGGAGTCTTTAAAAAAAAAAAAAAAAGTAAATTAGTGTTCGTTGTTACACTCTTGGATGTATGCTCAAAGCAAAGTCCTCGAAAAGATCGTAATGTAAGTGAAGTTTACGGCAAACACCTTCCATTTATTGGCAGGGATACACATGCTTATGTCTTGTTTCAATCTTTGTATCTTATACACAGTCTTTTTAACATTTAAAATCAATACTAGCCACACTTGTTGACTCATGGGTTTACGAGATGTTGTAAATGAGACCAAAGAATGTAAACTAACAAGTTTGGTCGCCGCTCATGTGATAACACCTTCATCTCGTTGGTGTGGGCGATCATTAACCCAAATTGCGTTATAGGGTTCACTAGAAGTGATACAGAAAATCCATATACGACTTTCTCCTTTGCATTTTTGTAATAACCCTTTGCCAATTGAGAAATGTTTGATTTTCATAGTTTTGCTGGAAAAGGTAGAGCAGTCTCCTTATTCAGGTAAAGAAAAGACACAAAGGCCATTGCAAACAAAACAAAACAAAAATATACTGGTAGCAGAGAAGATAAACAAAGTACTGCTTCTCTCTAGATTAAGAGCTAGCTTAAAGATACAACAATTTCACTAATTCGAACCGAGCACTTCGAGAAGTTATCAAACTCGGTGTAGTCACTGTCAGAGATCATTGTCTTGGACCATGACTTCCTTGCTGTTCTGATTCTCATTGCTTCATCCTGTAAACACCACATATGATAACAAGAGGGAAATAACTTTAATCATATGAATAGGAAGATGCAAAAACCAGCAAATTTGAGTTGCTTTAAGCAAAACATACCTCAGAGATGGATTTCCTCTTCTTCTCTTGCGTCTCCTTCTTTGCTTTCACTCTCTGAGCTTCAGCCAACAAAGACATCCTCTTTGTGGTCTTAGCATATGGATTAAGCTTAACCATCACATTCAAATTCTTCAAAGGATTCTTCATAATCACTCGTGTCTTCACTTCCTTCTTCACTGGCTTCACCACACTCTCTGAACCTCATCAGAGATTATAATCCTAGCAAGATCAGCATTAAACATTTTCGTCTGTGGCTAAACATATCCTTTCTTCTTCTCAAAGAAACCGTAAATAGACTCAACCTTCTCAAACGCAGACCTACCAAGATGACCACCAGTAGCTAAACCCAACAAATTCAACCTCGTCACATTACAAAATGTCAACTCCAGGAATCTTCCTTAATGCCTTTAACCAAAAACGATCCTTCAGTATCATAAACTATCAAGTATCAATGGACCTTTCCCAGAATATGTAACGACGATTCCTCATTTGGCCTTCTCCGCGTCAGCGAAAGCACCTATCCGCTTCAAAAGCTTAACCACTTGGGAAGTTCCCTCCATGGATTCAATAAAATAAAATCACTAACTACAAGTGGCAACTCTGGAACACTCTCGATCTTGTGACCACGACCCATAACTAAAGACGAAACCGCGGTAGCAGCGACTGCGGAAACAATGGCGTGCGTCTTCATATTGACATTAACACGACGATGCAACCGTCGCAAGATTTTAGTCAGAGAAAACATTCGGCCACTACGAGTCTACGACAACACATGTTTCCGTAAGCTGAAACACGAGGGATATGCGAAATGGCATGACCTAAGGTTGACGGCTGTGGTTTGAGATTTGAGCGTGGACGTAGTTTACAACGTCTGGACCGGAGCCATCATTACGGCTGGTAATGGAATTTTAGTGATGGCGAATGGCGATGCTTCCGTAGGCGTAGAGTTACTGGAAGGAGATTAAATTAAAGGACGTGAGGCGGCTATGGCAGCGAGTCTTTTCACATTGGCATTTGTACCGTGCTTCCGTCGCCATACTTTAGTCGGAGCAATATTTGGAGGCCATTTTCAGATGTGAGACGAAGACTAGTGGTGTCTTTTAGGGTTTTCTTTTATTAAGAAAAATCCCACTAGACTACTTTTAAAGCCTTATATAAATGTGTTTACTGATTAGGTTTCCTTAAAAAAAATACTTGATTTTATAAGATTTTTGAACTTAAATAAAGAAAGTTATAAAGCAAGATTGTACTCAAAAGAGAGAGGTCTGGATGGTAAACTGTGAAAAAAAGTACAAAGTAAGGTATTCGATATTCCAAAGAAAAGGAATAGAGAATTTCCAGGTAAATATGGGAGATACAAAAGTGTTAACTAAAAGATCATTTGACAAGTCTCCCTCTCGAAAACACACACATGCGTAAAAGCTTGACTGACAAAATATATAGTAGTACTATAAACTTTACATTGTGAACATCTAAAAGTAGTTTCACTTGTTGACAAGTTTGCTATCTAATTTTACATTACGTAATGCATCTGAATGATTTAGAAGGGATATATTTCTTTTTCTTCGACAAGTGTTCTAATGGAACTACTTGTCCATATTAAAAAAAAAAAAATCAGTGCCCGACCCCTTCAATATTAATTTGTTGTTTAAAATTTCAAATAAATTTACCAAAACATGTGCAATTAAATTGGTATGAAATGGTTTATAAACAACGATCTTGACAATTTAGAGTATGCAGCTCTAAAAGAATTAAGACATTGGCATCTCGAACCCTGGCCTGATAGGACATAGTTATCTACAAAATATGAATGTATGTAGAGTTTTGCGTTTCTATATATGTTTTATAACGGGGGATTAAAAAATAAATAAATTAGTAGACGCTTTACTAAATCAAATTGGAGAAGAGTTTATCAATAGTATGAATACAAAGATAAATATTTATAATTTTTTATTTGATTAATCCTTAACTTTTATCTTTTGGGCAAACAATAATTTTTTACTATAATTTATCAAAGAAAGTCTAAATTTGCTTTCAAGTAAGTGTGAACATTGAACATCAACAATAATATTTTTGTTTTTTGTTTTTGGGTCAAACTAAAAACAACATCGAAAATTTGTGTCTTAAAATCTTTTGTTTTAGCGCAAACAATTATAAATTCAATGCATACTAAACCTGGATTAGCATACATTTTACGTTACCATTAAACTGCAAGCTCAAAGAATCAGTCACAGTACGTATAAAAATGACTTTGCAACCTCATTAATTATATAAAAATTTTCTTTCTCTTTCTCATATCGTTGTTAATCATCAAGAATCTCTCTAACCTTCACGTACCAAAAACACTAAACTGATCTAGTCATGATCTATATGTAGCAATCGATCTAAAATGAAAGAATCAAGCACGCATCATAAAATACACAATCAAGAACAATCTAATCTAACATATCTACAACACTGTCTTATTGTCCCTTCTTGTGCCCATTATCAAACCAAAAAAGAAACCACTTTTGTTCGTCTTCTTCTTCTTTCTCTTCTCATCATCCACTTTATAAGCCACAGATCGGCTTTTCGTCATCCACGAAATCCCTTTTTCTCTTCTCCCGCTGCCTCCGGCTATTACCAAGTACCGTCGGCGATCAAGAAGAGGAGAAGGACAAGAAGAGACGGATGAAGAGCAGTAAGAAGAAAGAGAGGAACTAGTTGAGGAAGAACACAAGATTTGACGAGATCTTGGTCGACGTGAAGAAGCTGCTTTAATAAAAAGAGAGAGCCTCTCGTTAAGACAAAGGGAACAAACACCAGGTGATTGTCTGTGCTTTGGGTGCTTCCTGCAAAACACTGCGTGTTTGGTCTTATCGTCTGCCTTGTTCTTGTTACTTGACCCGCGTCTTATTCCGAGCAAGCTCGTGCTTAAGCTCGCCATTTCTTCATCTATTTGGGTAGGTAAGTAGTAACAAGAAATGTTTATATAATTTTAATAGAGAGAAGAGAATGATTTGGTCGTGGATGGTTCATTGGAGGTTTCTAGGGATCTTCCGGGAAACTTTGGAGATGGGCCTTTTGAAAGATTTATTTTGTTGACAGGTCGTGTGGGTCGGGAAAAAGGAGATTTAACGGTTGGGATGAGTGTAACAGATTAAGTGACGGATGAGATTGAGTGTAACAGGTCAGTTGAAATGACTAGAAAATTCCAAGTCTGGTAGGCGCGCGCAGAAAGTCCCAAATACTTGTGTATTTCATTTACACACTCATTACATTAAAATATATATATTTTTAGTTCTTTTGATATGTAAGTCCACAGAATTTGTGTTATTTAATTCCGATGTCATTACAGTTATACAAAAAGTACACAAAATCCATAACGTATTTATAAAATATGCCATAACGTTTTTTTTTTAAATAAAGCTTTAATCGTGGTGACATGTTGTATAGATCCAAGGAGAGATATTTGAATCATGAGGAATTGTTTTTTTTTTCTGATAGAAAATATAAAAAAACGAGGGAAATATTTTTCTAACTTGCTATATCATTTTGGGGAGAAAAATGAAACTATTAATAAAATCATTATTGCATTATATTTAAGAGAAAATTTAAATGATTCCTAAACTTTTATATGTTTTATTTCATATCTAAACAAATTTCAGTGTTTCTACTTTCTATTTAGTCATTCAATTAAATTTCAATTCTTTGTATATATAATATTTTCTCATTTATGTCCCCTTAATACTTTATTTGTACAGTAAAACCTCTATAAATTAATACTCTATAAATTAATAAACACTATAAATTAATAAATTTTGCTGGTCCCAAGTCGGGCCAGTGTAAAAATTAACAATATTCGATAAGATAATAAGATAATAATTTTTTCGAAATCTCCTTATAAAATATGGTCCCAATAATATCATAAATTAATAATTATGTAAATTTATATATATATATATATATATATATACTGATATAATAGTGTATGTTTCTCCTAAAGCTCAATTCTATAGAACAATTGTAATGTTGTATTTTCAACCTATAATAATATCTCTAAAATATTTTATAACATGTCATACAAATAATTAAAATTTAAAGTTTTAATTTTTAGATATGCATCATTTACAATTTGATAATTTGACAGATTATTAAAATAGGAGAATTGATATTATTATTCATAGATTTGAATTTATGTGTCTCATGTGTATAAGTCAATTTGTCTATAATATTTGTAATTTATTGTAAATAGTGCTTTCTAAATATTACAAGTTCAATTCCTAAACCATAAAATTTATAACATCCGAAAGTTTAATCTTATTTTGCTATAGTTGTTCTAATTCATAATTTTTTAAAAAATAAACAATTAAAAATATATCTATAAATTAATAATTATTAATTTACACTATAAAATAATAATTATTAATTTATAGATAAATTAATATCACTATAAATTAATAAAATGTCTTAGTCCCAACATTATTAATTTATAGAGGTTTTACTGTAGTTGTTTTCTATAGTTTTTGTAAAGTTGTAAAGAGAAAGTAAACATGATCCAGAATACATTGGGAAATTGAGAGTAATAACCATGAAAAGATCATATACTCTACAATATATATAATAATGACAGTTCTAACCTTTTGCCAAATTAACCGTTCCACTCGCCCATACCATGCAAACTGTATATGTATGTATTTTCTCTGGACAATTGGACATATATCTTTGTCATCTCTCATCTTTTCTCATTTTTTTCTTTTTACTCTTTCATATTTTGCAATAAATTTTTATTGAAGAAACTGTTTTGATTTCATAAACTCAGTTAAAACCACATATTTTTATTTTTATTGCACAGTGATTTAAAGATATTAGGAAGATAAAATTTAGTTCATAAATTAATAAATAACAAAAATATTCATAATATATAGAGCACAATAACATTCTATTCCATTTTTAAAAAATATATTTCTTAAGTTTCAAATTACATAAATTGAATTATAATTATAAATACATGAACAATTTATAGAGTATATAGTTTATTATCAGTGTTTAACTCAATTGATGTGGTTTGCATATGTTGTATCTTTTAGAGTATAACTTTTTTTGTTGTGCGTTTAATTTGGTCATTAGAGTTATTTATGTTTTATCTTTTATGGTTAGTGTTTGATATGGTTGTTTGGGTTGCTATGTTGTATCCCTTAGGATATAGTGTTTTTTTTGTTATGCGTTTAATTTCATCTTTTGAGTTGTCTATATTTTATCTCTTATGGTTAGCGTTTGACATGGTTGTTTGGGTTGCTATGTTGTATCCCTTAGGGTATAGCATTTTTTTTTGTTATGCATTTAATTTCATCTTTTGAGTTGTTTATGTTTTATCTCTTAAGGTTACCATTTAACACGGTTGATTGGGTTGTGTTTGTTGTATTGCTTAATGTATAGCGTTTTGTGTGTGTTTAAGTTTATGTTCCATACCATTTTATTTTTTCTATACTATTTCATTTACCGTATCTATTTTTTGTATAACATTTCATTTCAAAATTCATTATTCACAATTATTATCTTTACACTGCATATACATATATATATATATATATATATTTGAGTTTGAATCTTGCAGATCATATATTTTAGTCCTAGACTCTTAGTATAAATGGTTATTCTATAAAAACTACTCCCTCCGTTTTAATTTAATTGTCGTTGATTTAATTTTTGTTTTATAATATTTGTCGTTTTAGATTTTCAATATAGATATTTGAGAAATATTCCAGCTTTATTCCTGTTGTTTTAAAGTTTTAACCAATCAAAATTATGAAATATATTAATAAAAGCGAAAACAGAAAATTTAATAATTCTTTTACACAATCAGAAGGAGTATTCATCATTTCTGTTAAAAAGATATATGAAATCAAAATTTAAAAGGGTATTAGTTATTTAATCAAATAAATAAATAAATAAATCATCTCATACTCCAACACTCCTTTAAGATGCGCGTGTCACTCACAATTGCCCCTCTCTTGTCATTTTACACAAGTCAATGGTTACTCTCTTCATTTTTAATGTTAGTTGGCTATATTCTTTATTGATTTTTTTGTTTTGGTTATGGTGCAAATTCGCCCAACTACATTTATCAGTAAATCAAACCCGAACTTAAATTGAAATGTCCACCCGTCTATAGTGGATAGTAATCTCAACTGCGTGTCCATTCGGCTAACACACAACCTCCCTCACATTATTCCGATGTCATTACATTATACAAAAAATGAGACTATTAAAACTATATAAATATATATTTTGCTCTACTACCTCAAAAGAAAAAATGACTTTTAAGGGTTTATAATTCAAAATTTTGGGTTTGAGTTTAGTATTTAGAGTTTAGGGTTTGTTTTTAAGGTATATGATTTAGTTCGAAAGTTTAGTTTTTTGGTATTCTTGAAAAAAGAAAATAAGAGATAGTTTTTTTTTGTTTGAACAAAAGATGTAATAGTATTTTGAGAATTACCCTTAATTTTGTATGTTTTTTACTTATGTAAACTATAATACATATAAATTATAATGAATTTTTTGTCTGGTTCAGCTTGGTTACACAATTTTTTTTTGTTTTCAGTCTGGTTATGAATGATTTTTTTCGGATTTTACAATAATGAAACTTAAAGCTGTAATAATTAAAACTTCATTTCGTTTCTGGGTAATTAATTTGGTTAGGTTCGGTTGAGGTTTTCTCCACCTTTATTAATGAACATATTTGCACTATGGTTTTGGAGCCCACACTCTACCAGCTTCGGCCCAGGGCCGGCCTGTACATGAGCCCCTCGAGATCAGTCCTTGTCAACCTTCAGATCTCTCTCTCTCTCTCTCTCTCTCTCTCTCTCTCTCATGAGCTTCTTCTAGTTTCTCTGGCATCTCCGTTCTCCGGTGTGTTGTGCTCAGGTACGACCTCTGATCTCCGATCGCTGGTTCTACTTTCGCATCTTCGAATTTTCCTATGTATTTACCGATCAGAAGTGCGAGATCGCTGCATTTTGAATCTTTAGTCTCCGATGTTCTTCGAATTGTCACGTCGTAGTGTGTATGATGATGCTTAGAGAAATTATACTGCATTTTCTGTGTTTAAAATTAGGCTAAGGAGTAGAAATTGATCTAGGGAGTTGCGAATTTGTCGGTGGAACGACTTTGGTTTTTTAGTAGTCCTGTGTGGTGTGGGTTTGATGATTCTGAATTGCTTTATCTTGGACTTTGTATTTTATGTAATTGGAAGATACGAAAAATTTGGGGAAGATGCAGCACAGTCCAGTAACAATAGAGGACCAGTTGATATCGAAAGCTGTAAGGGAAGAATGCCCTTGGGAAAACCTCCCAAAACGACTCCAATCTATTCTTGGGTCTAAGGACGAATGGCATAAAAGGTTAGTTTTTTTTTTTCCTTCGCATGTTTTCATGATTAGGGGATTTAATTACTTGTATTGGGATTGAGGTGCTCTATGGTATATCCTTTTTCACTGTTTTGATTCTCTATGTAGGGTTACTGCGCATTGTATCAAGAAAAGACTCCTATGGAATACGTGTTTTGCTTGTAAAGTTTGCAAAGAAGGTGAATATTATGAAGATATGATGCGTTACTTGCGAAAGAATCTGGCGGTGCGTTTTGATGGATATATCTCTCTAAGAGGTCTTTTTATTTTTAATTGCATTCTAGTGGAGAGTTTGCAAATCATATTTTGATGTTGTTTCTCTGTCTTTTTTCTTGTCCTTTTTTATCTCGTAATTGATGGCTACAATGTATAAGAAAAGGTTTTGGAATCTATAATAGTGGCCAACAAGGTTTATTTTAGATTCTAGATACCATCTTATGTGATGGTAATTTTGTAATATGTTTCTTTCCATGAAGGGTAGCTGTGGGTTTACATAGTCGATACGAGGAGGAAAACTTTGTGAACTAGGATGAAATATAGGGCTATGTTTCTGTTACTGTCAGTGGATCTTTAAAGTTAATTGCTGTTGACCATTACCTGCAGCTATTTCCGTATCACCTCGCGGAGTATGTTTGCCGTGTGATGAGGATATCACCATTCAGATACTACTGTGACATGATATTTGAAGTCATGAGAAATGGTAAATTGTTGCTTTACTTTAGAGCTCATTTTGCACTTACCTCCAGCGATTTTTTCATCCTCATTCTTTTTAATTTGACACAGAGCAACCTTATGACAGTATTCCAAACTTCAGTGCGGCAGATGCGTTCCGGCTTACAGGAATAGGGAGGAATGAGTTCATTGATATCATGAATAAATGCAGATCTAAGGTACTTTTTTGTCTAGATTCTATACTGGTTTATGTGACTGGCATGTCTTTTGCACCCTGCAGAAATTTCTTTTACTTTGACTTCTGACTGAAGAATTTTTACTATATCTAAAATACGGGAATTCAACCTTTACAAAATTTAGATGGAATTTTCTCGTTTTCATTTTATGTCATTTTAATTTTAAGAAAGTTCAGAGCATCGTAGTTTATCATTATAACTTGAGCCTACAAGTGGATGTAATTCAACATCTGTTATGTCTTATACATTTCATTCATGTTTTGAGCTTTCCAGAAAATAATGTGGAAGCTGAACAAATCGATTGCAAAAGACTCCTTACCTACTCAACCTGTGGATTTCCCTATTGACCCTTGGTGGGGTGTTTGCCTTGTCAACTTTACCATAGAAGAGTTTAAGGTAATCTAAGCTCTCCTCTATCTTTCCATTTCTCCTTTTTCAAACTGATTTTACTCGGAGTGAACGATGGCATTTTCATCCTACTTGTTCCTTGTCTAATAACAGATCTTATATACTTGTTCTTTGCATAGAAACTTTCAGAAGATGAGATGGCGACAATAGATAAAATCTGCAAAGAAGAAGCTAATGCCTATATCCTCTTCGATCCAGAAGTCATAAAAGGTCTGTACCAGAGGGGATTGGTATATTTTGATGTCCCAGTCTATCAGGAAGACCGCTTTAAAGGTGAGTTTATGTTTGCCAGTATTTACTTATCACTTCATTTCTTCAATGTACTTCAAGGCTGGAAAATATTGAGTTTTTGCTAAGGCATGTAATAGCATGTCAGTATGTCAGGTGATTTTAAGAACAGTTTCATAATCGGCTCTTCATATAACTAATTTTTTTACCATTGTTTTCCCATACTATTTCACAGTATTTTATTTACTTGGAACAGAGCCAGTGAAGCTCCTAGATAGCCTGTTCTTAGATTCATATGGTAGGCTCATATTTTCTATTGCGAAACTAAGATTTCACTTCAATGCATGTCCTTTTGCATTCCTTTTTCAGTTTCAAAGCTTGAGGGGTTCATCTCTAACAGAGAGCAGTCTTACGAAGATCCCATTGAAGAGTAAGGAAACTATTGTGCCACATGGAAGCTTTTTTTATCTTGGTTTTAGTTACCCCTGAAATTATCTAGCAGTCTAATAGCTGCAGTTGCAATTTGCAGGTTACTCTATGCAGTGTTTGTAGTTTCAAATGAGAACTCAACAGTTGCAGAGCTGGCATCTACTTTGCAAGCTGACGTAACTCAATTACAGGCTGCTGCATCTTTTGCTTGCCGGTTGGGATGGGCTGTCAAGTTGATTGATCCGTCATCTGTACTTCATGACAAGATTATGCCTGGGTCTCCACGTGCCATCCTCAGTGATGACGAAGATGCATCTCGGGCTAGTGTAAGCTCTACGTACAGGTCTGCTGATGGTGAGGCGGCTCAACATGGAGATAGTTTAGGGACAGAAAGCTCTGGATCACGTTCTAGTCATGTTCGGGTTGCTTTCATAGTTGATGCTAATATAACATCGTATCTAATGATGGGTTCTGTGTCACCAGGTAAAAATTTCCTAGTTATATTTGGTGGCTAGTTATAACTATTAACAGCCCATGAATATCAATAATCTGTGTAAAAGGTTCAGTTTTTGCATTTTCTAATATATTCTATTCATGTTCATGAACGCTATTGTAGGACTGAAATCTCATGCCGTGACACTCTATGAAGCGGGAAAACTAGGGCATACTAGTATCCCAGACCTTTGCCAGGATTTGAGCACATTAGAGGGAGCGAAATTTGAGGGTGAACTGCAAGAATTTGCAAATCATGCCTTTAGTCTACGTTGTGTCCTGGAATGTTTGATATCTGGTGGGGTTGCTACAGATACAGTAGTTGATACTATGGGCTTGGGAACTTTGAGCAATGATGAGGCTGTTACTCTTCTCGCAGACGCTAATTTACCTGATAATTCGGGAGATTCCTTAACCAGCCAAAATAGTGAGGCTTCCGTGGTTTCAGATCCCCCTCAAGAGGTTCCCTTATCGACAGAGCGTGTCCATGAAAGCACTGAACATGAAGCAGCTTCCACTACATCGTCTGTTGATACTAATACCTTGACTGAGAGCTACAGTTCTAACCTAAACCTTCAGTATGATGGAAAGCCAATCTCCGTTGAGGGACCTGACACCGGTAAAGGAAACAAGAAAAAGAAAAAATATCGCGTTGACATTCTCCGTTGTGAAAGTCTAGCTTCTCTAACTCCTGCTACTCTAGATCGTTTGTTTTCCCGTGACTACGATATTGTTGTGTCAATGATTCCTCTTCCACTTACGACTGTTCTTCCTGGACCGTCAGGCCCTGTTCATTTCGGTCCTCCCTCCCATTCATCCATGACGCAGTGGATGAAACTCGTATTGTATTCAACCGTGGGCACTGGGCCTTTGTCGGTTATCTTGATGAAAGGTCAGTGTCTGCGGATGCTTCCTGCTCCACTAGCTGGCTGTGAGAAAGCTCTCATTTGGTCATGGGATGGATCTTCGGTTGGTGGTTTAGGAAACAAGTTTGAAGGTAACTTGGTCAAGGGAGGTATTCTGTTGCACTGTTTAAATTGCCTTCTCAAGTGCTCAGCTGTTCTCGTTCAGCCTCTCAGCAAGCATGATCTTGATCGCTCTGGAAGAATTGTTACTTTAGATATACCATTACCCCTGAAGAACGCTGATGGTTCCATTCCTCATTTCGGCGATGAGCTTGGACTTCCCCTTGAGGAAAATACTAAGTTGAACTCTCTCTTAACTAAGCTGGCAAACAACATGGAGTTGAAGACAGTCGGTTACATTCGGCTTTTGAAACTCTTTAAAGCTAAGGATTCGTCGGGTTCCTTTTCTCCAGATAATGATGAGAAGTATGAATGGGTCCCTTTAACCGTGGAGTTTGGGTTTCCACTTTTCAGTCCAAAGTTATGCAACAATATCTGTAAAAGAATCGTGTCATCACAGTTACTCCAAGCAGATTCGCTCATGGAACAACACGATGCAATGCAATGCATTAGAAAAAGGTTGAAAGATATATGTGCACAGTACCAAGCAACAGGTCCAGCTGCTAAACTTCTTTACCAGAAAGAACAAGCAAAGGAGCCTGCGCGTAGTAATAAGCTCATGAACTATGCAAGCGGAAGGTGGAACCCTCTCGTGGACCCTTCGTCACCAATATCAGGAGCCACAAGCGAATTCCAACGGCTGAAACTAGCTAATCGCCAACGTTGCCGGACCGAAGTTCTGAGTTTTGACGGTAGCATTCTTAGGTCAGTTTAGTTCCTTCCATGGTTCATGATTATTCTTTTTTTTTTTCAGTTTGTGAGGTATTTTGTGGGTGGTCACAGATCCTACACCTTGGCCCCTGTATATGAGGCTGTCACAAGGACCATTGATGAGAATGCACCTTCTTTAAGTACAACAAAGACAGACACTGATGAAGCAGATAGCCGAGAAGTGATTCTTCCAGGACTAAATCTTCTCTATGATGGTTCAGAGTTGCACCCTTTTGATATTTGTGCTTGCCTTCAGGCTCGTCAACCAGTTGCTCTTATAGCAGAAGCTGCTGCTGCATCTGCAAACCTTGCCCCGAAGTAGACTACTACTCACTGAAATTCCAGTCCAAATATCGTAGGACATAATGTGAAAGGTAACATATATCGACTGAAATCTTGAATCATATCTGTGTTCAAAGTCCATTAGCCAGTTGTAATAGTAGGATCTCGCTTTAAGCATTGCGTTTGCATATGCATAGATATATAGGTTCTGTTTTACATTATGAAAAAACTAACTTATAGTTGTCTACTTCATATTTTATGTAATATGATTACATATAGTTTTACTAGTATGTATAATACTAAAGATATAATTTCTCAATTATTTTCGGTTTATTCAGTTTGGTTACACCAAAAATTGGCTTTCAATTGTTTGGTCGGTTTTGGTTTGCTTTGCCAATGAAACGAATGAAACTATCTTAACTCCCTTAGATGTAATTTTGCAGGTCGGGTTCTTGTTTGTTTGTTTTTACATTCTAGCCGACTGGAAAATACATCTGCGGCGACGGCGAGCATCAGAATACACTGATGTTGCTTAGTCGCAGTAAGGGTTAGGAAATCTACAAATATATTTGGCTAACGAATGATGAATGTATCGTTATACCATTTGTGTGCTTCAGTTATAAAGATAGTACTGAGAAAATTTTGGAGACATTGTGTGTGTAAGTGTCAAGGAAGGCTGTGGTGTATAGGAGTTTTGCGTTTGGGACTGTCTTGCACAGATTTTATCCCAATTTGGTTCGGGCGACTCCCGATGGCCCAGTTATTACGTCGAGGTTGATGAAAGTCTCTTTTTCCCAATAACAAAGTATATTTGGAATCAGTTTTTGTTCTTTTTCCATACAATCAAAAAAGATGTTTGCTTTTTTGGGTTACGTATACGTCACGCACCAAAATCAAACTGTGGAGTCTTTTCAATTTTCATAATCAAATCAATTCAAGTCCAACCATGAATTGTCAAAAATAACTATTGAATTTTGTATCAATTTGTACTTTTTAGTATGTATGGCTTATTTGTTTTAGTTTGGTTATGTTTTATGTTATTGATGTAATAATTTTTTTTAGGGGTGTTTGAACTTTATATTGTTTCTTGTTTCAGTTTATAAATCCTCTTATTAAATCCAAAATTTGATATCAATATTATTAGGTCTAATCTATACTAATAAAAAGTTATAGCTCCTAAGGCCGTCTACATAGGATTTTAAACAACCAATAGAAATTTGACATATCACTTATTAACATTTTATACAATTTCCAGAATTATTTTAAACAACCTATCATGATTTGACATATCATTCATTAACATTTTTTAAATTTACAGAATTTTTTAGAAAAAAAGAAAATTTTAAATTTATAGAATTCAAAGAACTAAGCATAATATCCCACATCGGCTAGAAATTTTTTAGACAATGGTTCAGAACCAGTATAAATAAGATTAATATGCTTCCAACAACGAATGAGCAGGAAAGCTTGATTTATCAGGCGTCCAAGTTTAAAAGGTTTATTTGGTTTGATCTGGTTTTTTATTTGATCAAATTAAAACTTTAAACAGTTTCAAAAAATATTATAATATTTAAAAAATTTAAAAGTTTAAATATTATAAATATTGAAACTTTTAAAAATTCTTAGCTTTTAAAAAGTTTTTAAATATTATAAGTTTTAAATTTTAAAAGTTTAATATATTATAAATATTGAAATTTTTTAAAAGGTTCAAATTTTATCTTTCGAAACCTTTTAAAAGTTTAAAATATTATAAATATTGATGCAAAAAATAAATTATCTTATTTATCTACATTTGTGCTTTTTATTTCTTATGAGTTGTAAAACATATTTTTGTGTATGATTTTAGAGATGAGTTGATATTCTTTCATTAATTTTTTATTTTTGGGTCTAAGGAAGAAGGATTGACATCGCAAGACCTTAATTTGATGTTGAGTCAAATTTTGAGGTTTAAAGAAGAAAGATGGACGACAAACACACATGTTTTATTAGCTATACATAGGCATGACCAAGGTTACGGTTGTCACAGTTAAGGTTTATTAACCATCGGTTATGGTTAGAAATTATTGTAACCTTAACCAGAACCGTTTAACAAACGGCTAAACGGTTACGTTTAAATACGGTTACGGTTCAAGCGGTTACTGTTATATACGGTTACGGTTATTTGATAATATGATACGATTGATATTATTTGATGATATAATATAATTGTTATTATTTATTTATAATTAATATGTTCTTATAGTGTATTCATATTTCTATATATCATATGATTCATATTAAATAAATAATTATTAGTATATTTTATTATGTTTTTAAAATATTATAAACCAATTAAGGATTTTGGTTTGAGAAGTTTCTAAACGCGTGGATCTAAAACCAAATAAGTATATAGATAAAATTGTCAATAATTGGGTGCATGTGTTGATTATGCTGGTAATCATGAATTTCACAAATTTTATGAGAAAATAAATGATTTTTTTCTTGGAGTTTCTATATATCATATGATTCATATTAAATAAATAATTATTAGTATATTTTATTATGTTTTCAAAATATTATAAACTAAGTAAGGATTTTGGTTTGAGAAGTTTCTAAACGCGTTGATCTAAAACCAAATAAGTATATAGATAAAATTGTCAATAATTGGGTGCATGTGTTGACTATGTTGGTAATCATGAATTTCATAAATTTTATGAGAAAAAAAATGATTTTGTTCTTGGAGTTTGATGGGTTAACAAGTTGTGTGGTAGTCTAAAAAAGGTTTTTCAGTGGAAGAATGTGAAGAAGTTGACGAGGAAGAAGAAGAAAAAGAGTATAATGAAAAACCAAACGGTAAAAGTTATGATGACAATTAACACAAAATTTGACAATGAAAATGACAAGAAAGAATATGAAGAATAAGAAAACATTGAATAAAAAACACGAAAACATAGGTGGTAGCGATCAATTAAATATGAAAACGAGTTAAATTTATGATTATAAAATTGTTTCATTTTTCTGGTGGTCAAAGAAAATGGTTTAGGATATGTGAGGTCATCAGTTTGATTTGCCTCGCCTGGACGTCAAGTTAAATTTATGATTTTTTTATCAGATTTGATTTTATAACACAACTGATTTTTAATTTTTTCTATGAGATAATAATTTATTACCGTAATCAATCATATATAATTTTTATCAAAATATATTAAATAAATCCACGCCTAGTGTGGGTTCAAAATCTAGTACTTAATAAGAATGCGTGGGTTCAAAATCTAGTACTTAATACAGAAACAAAAAATTGGTTTTTGTTACTTCATCTACGCGTATATCTTAGATTGTTTCTTCGAAATTTCATCACCTTTCTCTTGTTGACTTTTAAGATTTCGTTTTCGGGTAGACTTGCCAAACACTTTGGTTTCGTCTTTGTAAATACGTTACTTAACGTCGTATCAGTGCTGTGTAGAATTTTTCTCAAGACTTTTTAGCATTATTGTTACTAATTTATCTTGAAAGTTGCTTTATTGGTTTTGAACTTTTGGAGCTCTTCGAGAAGTTAGAAGATATGATGAGATTCTTTTCGTATCTTGTAGTAATTTTACTCTTTCAAACACCCAAAAACGCTTTTTACAACTGTAGAAATTGCGAAAAATTACCTTAAAATAGATTCATTGTTTCCCAAAACAATAGATTATATAGGTAATATTATTGGATGATCTTTCTTACATCTACTCTACCAGAAACAGATAGAATATTGGTAAAAGTTAGAAAAAAATGCAAATATTGGAGTCCTTGATTAAGCATTCCATTTGATAACAAGACTAAATAGTCATGAAGCAATTAGATTTACCTAATTCACCACAAATAAATACTTTTGTTATTAAAATTAAAAGACGACAGAAAATGCCATGTGCTATAATCATAAGTATTAGTGGAATTTTGGTCCATAATAAAACAAAAATTAACTAATCTCGAAACCATTACTCTAAAGATCTCATGTGATCTTTTTTTTTTGATAGAAGAGACTTCCATAGAGTTTGTGTTTGTTAAGGAAATAAATAAAAGTCTCTGCCTGCTTTTGAACGCCGCCCATTCCTCTAGACTCTCTACCTATTGAAAACAACGCGTTTGTTTATTGTCGGGGTCGGCCAGACTCACTAATTAATCCATCCGACGACGCAAATTTCATCTCGAGTTCTATCCTTAATTCCCAAAGCCTAAAGCATGAACGTGACGATCGAGTAAACAAAAAAAAAAGGTAATAAATCAACAATGGATATTTGAAGAAACAAACACAATTCTATAGAGAAACAAAATCATGATACATTTGCAAATACATATCGTGCACTAGCACATGATCTTTATTTGATTCATGAAAAAATTATTTATCATTTTTAGTCATTTGTTTGGTTTATTTCCAAAATGATAGTTATTTTCAAAAAGTATTATGTTGAACTTGTAGTTTCCAAGAAACTTAGGTTTTTTACACCTAATCCTTCACTATATAAACTCACTTTTGTCTCTTGACCGATATAATCACAGTTCCTTCTGCTAATCTATTAAAACTCTCTCACCATACTACGTACGTAACAATGACATCCAAATCCTTCGTTGTTTGCCTCTTCCTAGCTCTAGTGGCCTCCTCCGTCGTTGCTCAAGCTCCTGGACCAGCTCCAACCTTATCTCCCTTCCCGGCTACTCCTCCACCGTCTCAGTCTCCAAGAACCACCGTGCCGGCACCTTCACCTTCACCCTTAACCAATCCTCCTTCCTCAGCTCCAACCACCACTCCTCCGGTAAGTCAGCCGCCGAGTGATTCTCCCGATGCCTCCACTTCTCCACCAGCTCCTCCGACGCCTACTTCCCCTGCCGGAGCTCCAGGCACAAATGTTCCATCTGGTGAAGCTGGACCTGCTCAATCTCCCCCAACTGGCTCTCCAAACGCCGCTTCAGTGAGTAGAGTCTCCGTCTTCGGAACTTTCGCCGGAGTGACCGTGATCGCTGCTTTGATGCTGTAGATGCTATTTTGTCTTATGTAATAGATTCGTTAGGAATATTTTTGGTTTCATTGTTTGTCTTTTTTTTTCTGTTATTAATAATTTGATTTATAGTGTTTTAGAGATTTGTGGATTCGATTTCTGATTTGTTTCTACTTTATATGATGTTTATTATCGTGTTATTGTTGGTATTATGTTTGTTACAAGTTTTTTTTGTTTTTAAAACCCCCTTGATTATTGGCATTCTTGAATAAAATCATGGTTACTAGAATTCGTTAATAACTTCAATTTAAAATTACAAGCGAAATTCGTGGAGAGTTGTCAATGAAGAGTTTAGGAAAGCGTAGAGTCTAGAGAGTAACGACGCGTGTATAGGAGTCTAGAATGGAACATTTGTCTTGTTGGCGGTGCGACCAGGTTTAAACATTGACCCTTTCGTTACAAAAGTTTCGTACGCGTTCGAGACTATATTCTTTGTTGACTATAGAAGCAGTGCTTGGAAGTAAGACTCGAGGGAGACTCATCTTCGGAGAATTCTAAGCTTCACAAATTTTGTTACACAAAAAGGTAATTTAAGAATTTCAATGCAACTTTCGAAAAAATTATATGCCTCATCACGGTATCGCAATATCTCCACTTAATTTGTGGTGTTACGAAACATATTCAAATCACCTGCCTCATAGGTCTCACAATATCCATTTGCTTGGTATAAGCTTTCGCCAGATGATGGTTTATATATTTTTAATGAAAAAAGTTGAAGTAATTAGGCGCACAACAACAACAAAAATATTGAAATCAAGTAAATGATATGGCGTACATATCTATACTATTAAAGCTGAAGTACTCACTAGACTTAAATTGGATCATAATTTTGTTTTGGTACGTTTTTCATTAAAAATGATTAGAGAATCACTTAATTTAATTAAATTATCCTATAGTTTTGATTTCAATAAATGACGAAAATACCCCTTGCTCGCCCACTTAATTACCACCGGGTTGGGACACGGATCCTCTTTAACCCAGTAATAGAAGAAAAAAAATCCGCAGATCTGTTTGTAATCCGGATTAATACAATTTGGATCGTGTATTTGGTTTGATTCAAGAATAATTATTCATGTTGCCAAACAGAGGTATAATCCCTATAAATAAGAAAACTGGTATCCGAGTATTTAATGGCTTCAATAATATCAAATATTAACTACTACCATACTTAATCCCTATAATTATTACGAATATTAATAATAATGAGAAATCTTTAATACTTATGGATTGTGACTTTGTTGCTTCCAAAATAATCAATAGATTAAATACGAAATTGTATATATATGTAAACTTATTTGATTTGCTTTTATATTGTGAGATATATACGGAAACAACAAATCAACTTAATACAATTAAATAAAAACAAATCATCATTTAGTTTAGATTTTTCAATATTTCCTTAACGAAATTATAGTAATTAATTATGATTAGTATAGATGAAAAGAATAAAAACGTAGAAATTAAATATATGTAAAGTTGTAAACTAATTCACAGAAAATGTGTATTGTATATCCCACATCGACTAAATATTTTGGAATATGGTTCATAACCACTATAAATATATGACTAATATGTTTTGAGTACAAATGAGCAGAAAACTTGATTTATCAGGTATCCAAATTTAACAATTTAATTTGGTTCTATATTTGAGCATATTTAAACTTTTAAAAAGTAAACATATTATAATATATTTACGTTTTTCAAAAAAGTTTAAGAGATTATAAATATTTAAATTTTTATAGAATGTTTAAATTATTATAAATATTTAAGTCTATAAAATATTATAATATATTTAAGTCTATAAAATATTTAAGTAATATTAATATTTTTACTCTTAAAATTTTAAAATATAAAAAAGTTTTGAGCTAAACCTGTTAAAACAGGTATTTTTATCAAACTATAAATTAAATTGTTTTTTTTACAATTTTGCTGAGATTTGATATATCAAATATTAACTTCTAAATGATAACATAAATATACCTAATCTCACTATAAATACAATGATTTCCTAACCATTGAAATATCTCACACTAAAATTTAAGAAGCAACTTCTCCTCTTTTGATGACAAACCAAAACAAAGAAAAACTCATTTTTTTACAAAACTACTATACGATATTGCGGTGTGTCTATCCTCTTACAAAACTACTATCCGATATTGCAGAGTGTCTATTCTCTTACAAAACTACTATCCAATATTGCGGTATGTCTATTTCCGTGAAAAGCTACATTTTAAAAACTACTTACTCTATTAGGATTTCCAATTTACTGTATAACCCCAAATATACAAATAAACACTATATAAACAAAGAAAATAAGTCAAAATAAAAAACTACATTACAAAAATACAAACTACAAAAAAAAAGTAATGAACAAAATATATAATCCCGTGTTGTAGCACGGGGTATCACCTAGTTGTTAATATAAAGTAAAAGAATTTTTGTTCTAAAATTTACTAAGCTATTTTGAGAAAATACCAAAAAAAAGGCCAACTATATAATATTTGCCAGAAAAAAATATGAACTTTTTTTATTGGCAGAAAAATATGCTGATTATTTTTTAGTTGATAAAAAATACACGAACTATTATCTTTTTCTAATTTTTTCTTCTCTCCGTTATGACCGTTAACGAAATTGTGCGGTGTTACTATTTTTGAAAAAAATTTCAGAAAAAAACACAAGCTATTTATTTTTGTCAGAAAAATAACATTAACTTTTTTTTCTTTGCCTGAGAAATACATAATTTTTCATTTCTTATTTTTCCATTAACAATGTTAGATATCATAACTCATAATTTTCTTTGCTCTCTTGAACTTCATACAAGTACGAAGTTTTCACTACTATTTAGGATAACTAAATTCAAGAACAAAAATATACAATTAGATTAGTCAACACTTAAACTCTAAAATTTCACGAGATCTCCATCTTTTGTAAATCAAATGAAAGTCATTCCTCATCTTCACCTGCTGAAAACCACCCTATCTCAGGCACAGATGGAGTAGGTGCCAACAACAATGATCATGTATTTGTTGACCCTATCTTAGACGCAGATGGAGTATGAAAGGTATACAAAAAAGTCTACAAACGTGGAGATCTCATGAAATTTTAGAGTTAGTGTTGATGAAGTTTCAAAAATTTGTCAAGTTGGTATAAATCCAAAAATAACACTAATTGAGAAACTTGGAATCGATTAATCTAATTGTGTATTTTTGTTCTTGAATTTAATTATCCTATATAGTAGTAAAAACTTGTATGATGTTCAAGAGAGCAGAGAAAATTATGAGTTTTGATCTCTAACATTGTTAATGAAAAATAAGAAATGGAAAATTATGTATTTTTTTGGTAAAGAAAAAAAATTCCATGTATTTTTTGGGCAAAAATAAATAGCTTCTGTTTTTTTTTCTGGAATGTTTTTCAAAAATAGTAACGTCGTCACAATACCGTTAACGGTTGGTGTTCATGTTTTTAGAATACTAAAAATAGTAACTAAAAAAGTTCATGTTTTGTTCTGGCAAATATTAAATAGTTGGTGTTTTTTTTGGAAATTTTCCTAAACTATTTTCATTGAATCTACATTTAAAAATAGGAGCTGTCAAAAACTAATGCATCATTATAAGATCTGGCAGAACCCAATCTTTGATTACATTCGATGTCTCCGAACAAACAAATGTTTCTCAACTTATATCTTTTGGAATCCATAGTTTTTAGAATACTCCTTCCGTTTTATTTACTTGTCATTCTAGTGAGTTCCACATAGATTAAAAACTGTTGTAAATTAACACTCTTAACCTCAAAAATAATTTATTGTGTTACTTAGTTTGTTAGTTTAATAAGGTTATAATTAGAACTTCATTACAAAAGTTACAATGAAAAATGAGAATGACAAGTAATTTAAAACAAAATAATCTCTCTACAATGACAAGTAATAAAAAACCAGAGGGAGTAATAGTTTTCACCTAATTACTTACAAACATCGGTTTTGTTTAGTTTACTATTTGTTTAACCAATTAACAAAGACATTAAACTGGAAAAAACATAATCTTAACAAATTAAAACTAATCTGAATTCGATCCGTAATTCTTCTTAGGGAAAAAAACTAGAGTGACCCAAATTAAGAGTTTAATTACTAAACTAACTCAGAGGGTTAGATGAGTTATTTTTTTTGCCAAAAATACCCTTTTGCTTTATTAGAAAAAAAAAATAAAGTCAAGTTTACTTTCCCAGAATTTTTTTTTAAGAAAATCTAAATATTTTCAAAAGTCTGGTGGACTAGTTGTGATAGATTTATTTTTGTATGACAGATTTGTTTTGGCACAACCGATTTATTTTTGTATGACATATTTTTTATGACAGACTTATTTTGGATGACATATTTTTTAGCTACACTTATGACAGATTTATAATTGATGACAGATTTATTTTTCATGACAATCTTTTTTGTAAAGACATCACATATTTTCATAATACATGACAGATTTGTAAAATGTCTGACAGATTTATTTTCCACAGTTATTTCAGATTTATTTTCTTGATTAAAAGTCTGTCGTAACATGACAGATTTTTTTACAGAAAAATAATTACTAGGTTGACCTCTAGTGATAAGAGAATTGTTTTAAGTTACGACAGATTTTTTAATTTAAACAAAAATCTGTCGTTTGATAACAGATTTATAACATTTTTAAAAAAATTGCTAAAATGACCTATGTGAATACCATATGTTATGGCATGTGTTTTTTACGCAATTACAGTTTTTTTTTATTTGCTTCCAAAAATCTGGTGTTTGATAATAGATTTATCCCCTATATAATAAAACGGAAGTACACATTCTGTTTTTGTAAACTATATAATATGGGTTATAAAACTTTATTTGATAGATTATAGGTTATATGAGTTGTAATCATTAATTAAATCTCGATTTAAGATGTTCTTAAAAATATATTCAAAAGAATATCATCAAATCTCCAAAGAATATTTAATTAACCATATATAGATAACAAAATCTCAAAACTTAATCACTCTTCCGCGGATTAAGAGTGATTTCTGATAATACTTCTTTTTACAGGATAACAAAATCTAAGTAGGGGTGAAGAAGGAGGATGTTAAGAAATTTAATAAAGTTCTCACAAAAGAGGATCAGAAAATCATTGAGAAATTTTCAGTCACCAAGGTGCTAGAGTACATGTTGATTTTAATCACTAGATTTTAACACAACCACATATTGTCCAAAAAAACACTTTTAAACAATCACATAAATAATATTTTATATAAAAAATGCAATATAAATAATATGAATTTCAACCCATGCTCTAGCACGGTCCTAATCTAGTTAGATGTAAAATGTAAATATAGCGACAACATATTTGTTTTAAGTTATATTTTTTCAGTCATATTTTTATTAATTACATTTTTTATAAATCATACTATGAATCATATTTTTAAACTCATATATTTAAAGCATATTTTATACATTTTCATTTTCCTAAATCATATTAAAAAAATTAACATCATATTTTTATATATTATATTGTATTTTCATAAATCTTATTTTAATACTTCTTATATACATTATTTTTAGTTATAATTTCAGACATTATATTTTAAATAAAATTTATTTAAACTATATATCTTAAACTTCATATTTTGTCAATTTTTTGAATATTATTTTTATACATTATATTTTAAATCAAAATATTAAATGTTATATTGTATTTTCGTTTTTGAATAATATTTTTATAAACAATTTTTTGAATATTATTTTTATACATTATATTTTAAATCATACTTTATTTTTAAAAATTATATTTAAAAAATAAACGTCATATTTTTTAATCATTTTATATTTTTCATTAATCATATTTTAAAATCAAAATATTAAATGCTATATTGTATTTTCGTTTTTGAATAATATTTTTATAAACAATTTTTTGAATATTATTTTTATACATTATATTTTAAATCATACTTTATTTTTAAAAATTATATTTAAAAAATAAACGTCATATTTTTTAATCATTTTATATTTTTCATTAATCATATTTTAAAATCAAAATATTAAATGATATATTGTATTTTTCTTTTTAAGAAAAAAACTAAAATAATGCAAATTTTCTGTGTTTTTAGACTATTTTTTAATTATTTTATATTTTTCATTAATCATATTTTTAAATCAAGATATTAAATGCTATACTGTATTTTCGTTTAAAAAAAAATCTGGGCTTTTTAGTCTTTTTACCTTAAAAATGGTGTCATTCTAGTTATTGGATAGGATGGAATGTTAATCTAGCAATTAATTGCTAAATTTGTGTCAAACTAGTATATTTTCACTTCTTCTTATCTAAAAGACCACCAAAAAAAAAATTACTAATATTTTAAAAACCTCCAAAAAAATAAAAAAGAAATCAAAACACCAACCAAGCAAAATATTAGAAAAAGACTAAAAACTTCAAACAAATAGAAGCTGACAAGTACGTGAACCCCTTGGCGACAATGACAACTCCTTGATCATCTCAAGTTGTTTGTTAGGGTCAGTAGATTTAGAGTATATAGATGCCTCTTTTAAGCAGTTTGCGCTTCTTAAGATGAATGCTGCTACTTCTTTCTCAGCTTCAGTTCCTTCATAGTCTCTCCATTCGAGATTTTCAAGACTTGATAATAGACATTTAGGAACTAAGCTTGGTTCAATCCAGCACGGGAGCTCTCGAGGGTTCTGGCACTGATATATAACATAGAAGTAGATTGGATTAGAGAACATCATATATAATGGTTAAGGAAAATGAATAATTCAGGTTTAGATCTTATGTACGTACCTGGCCAAATTCGAGAGTTTTTAAGTTAGGAGAAACTCTCAGCATACACATTAGTACATCCACCCACGCTGTGTCACATGTGTATATTGTTAAAGTTTCGAGAGAGCAGAAGACACAACAAGGAGGATATATATCCTGCATAATTAAGCAAAAACATATATTTGACCACAAGGAAATAATCAATTGTATATAACGGACAACGATAGGAAACAACAGTCTTAGCCGTAAACAAAAAAATACCTTTGAGCTAGATAAACATAAACCGAGAAGCTTGACAGAAGTAATAGACCCTAGAATCGTTCCAGGAAGAAAGCAATCGATGTCGAGAACTGCGTTTTCCATCTTAGGCATATTATTCTCAATGACACATAATCTACCTTGATGATCAATAATGTCCAATTTCTCCAGAGAAGGAGCGTCTATCACAAAGCCATGACCATCATCTATATCGTGTCGTGTATACATGATGAATAACTTCACTAAAGAAGGCACTCTAACAGTGAAGGTAGTCACATTGCTATTTGGACCGTGAACCACATATAAGTCTTCAAGAACATGAGAATTGGATAAAAGCCTATTTACGAATTCGTCACCAGGGTACTTCACTGATACAAGTTCCAATGACTTGAGGGAATGGAAAGACAAATTTGAAGAAGCATCCACAAGAATCACATTATTAAGTTTCAATGTCACTAGCATTCTACACTCTGTGTACAAACTCTTTGGAAGTGTGATTGGAGATGGTCTAGAAAAGGTATCGATCTCGATAATCAGCTCACGCAGAGAGATTTTATCTGCAGCGCTAATCCACACGGAAATATCTTCATCGCGACAGGTTGTACCAATTTTGAAGTGCAAAGTTTCGAGAACTGGAGCCTTGTGTACTGCCAAAGACCTATCTGTTGATGTATGAAATCGACAATATAGATAATATGGATCTTAGTGGGAATAAATCGGAACTGGTCCTTTTATTAATGTAGAATTTGAGGAAGAGTTTACAGAAAATGACAATTAAAGAGTAAAGCGCAGTTAATACGAAAAATATAGCTCTTCTCTCTCTAATTGCCCAAAAAGTCGATCCCCTGACGTGACAGTGACATCAGGTATTTATAGTGGGACCTTGACCTAGGGTTTCTTCTGTCTCCTGGTAAAATGACGATTTTGCCCCTGCGGTCTGTTGGGCCTGATCCAAGACTTTTGGCCCAAATTCTCTTGAGAATCTTCTGTTTGGGCTTTATAAATGTTGGGGCAAAGCCCATATCCAACAATGGTCCCCCTAGTCCGATGTGCGATGGCTTGCTTGAGCCCGTCGGTTACAGTTCTGCGTCTCTAGGTCCGTCTTGCAGAAAGAACAGGAGACTTTAAAAGCTTGAAGGCCTTCCGAAAGGTTCCTGGATGAATAATGCGTTGCACATGTTTATCGAAGCATCTGGGAGATTCCGGGATGAATAGTGCATTGCGCACGTTCTACTAGGTCTCTCGGGTTTTAAACGGGAGTTCTTGCGTGTTTTGCACCCTACCCGAGGCACGAGAAGTGGAGACAGCTTAACCTCGGTCAACGTGCTGGTCCCCCATATAAATATGTTCCTTGACCTAATTTTCCTTCCAACTTTCTACCCTCCTCTCCAAAAGGTAAATCTCTTTCTCCCTTCCTTCTTTCTCTCTTCCTTCTTTATCTCTTTGCTTCTTCTTTTTGTTCTCGGTTTGTAAGAACCTTGGATTGTCGACCATGTCTGTGCTGCCGTGGGAGGCTCCGCTGCCGGGCTTCTTCATGGTCGCCGACCTTGCTGAACCTCCTCAACTCGCCACCGCTGCCGTCTCGAGGGCGCTCCGCTGCTGTCTTGCCTTCTCGCCGCTGCTGTCTCGAGGTCACGTCGCTACTATCTCGTGGTCGTGCCGCTGCTGTCTCGAGGTCTTGCCGCCGCCAAGTTTGGTTATGGCCAGTAAGCACCTTGGTTTCGCCCCTTTTGCCGCTTCCAGATCCGGCCAAGACCGTGAGGCGTCTTGGTCGTCCCAAACCTGCTCGCCGCCGCAAGATCCGGCCAAGACCGTGAGGTGTCTTGGTTGTCCCAAACCTGCTCGCCGGCGCAAGATCCGACCAAGACCGTGAGGCGTCTTGGCCGCGCCACACCTGCTCGTTGCCGCTTCGACTAGGACCGTTAGGCGTCCTTGTCGGGTCTCCACGTGGGGTGAGATAATGGCGAGTAGCAGATTTTGATGGAGAAGGGGCGGAGACATGGTGCGGTGACGGCGTGGATTCTAGCAGCGAGATCGCGTGCCAGCCCATGTGCGAGAGCGATGTTTAGCAGTGAAATTGCGTGTGAGATGGCGTGGAGGTATGGCGAGATGAAAGTGTGGGTATGGCGAGATGGGCGTGCTGGCGAGACGTCGAGGTGGTCGCAGCCCGGTGACGGTTCGTGCGAAAAGACGACAATATAGATAATACGGATCTTAGTGGGAATAAATCGGAACTGATCCTTTTATTAACGTAGAATTTGAGGAATGGTTTACAGAATATGACAATTAAAGAGTAAAGCGCAATTAATACGAAAAATATAGCTCTTCTCTCTCTAATTGCCCAAAAAGTCGATCCCTTCTTTGACAATGACATTTGCTATATATAGTGGGTCAGTGACCTAGGGCTTCTTCTGTCTTTCTGTAAAATGACGATTTTGCCCTTGCGGCCAGATGGACCAGATCCATAACTTCAGGCCCAAAATCTCTTGAGAATCTTCTGTTTGGGGCTTTAGGAATGTTGGGGGCAGAGCCCATATCCAACAATGGTCCCCCCTAGTCCGATGTGCGATGGCTTGCTTGAGCCCGTCGGATGCAGCTTCGCGTCTAGATCCGTCTTGCAGAAAGAACAGGAGACTTTAAAAGCTTGAAGGCCTTCCGAAAGGTTCCTGGATGAATAATGTGTTGCGCATGTTTATCGAAGCATCTGGGAGATTCCGGGATGAAGAGTGCATTGCGCACGTTCTACTAGGTCTCTCGGGTTTTAAACGGGAGTTCTTGCGTGTTTTGCACCCTACCCGAGGCACGAGAAGTAGAGACAGCTTAAAAATTAGGGTTTTCCTTTTCACCTCGGTCAACGCGCTGGTCCCCACTATATATATTTGTCTCTTTGACCTAATCTTACTTGTAACTTTCTACTCCTCTCCAAAAAGGTAAAACTTCTTCTCTCTTGGTATGTTCGGCTATGGTTTCGCCGGACTTGTCTCCGCCGCCGCCGCGGAGGGTCCTCCCCTAGCGGCCTCAGGCCTGCGCCGCCGGTTCCTCGTCCGTTGATGAGGTTGGTTCAGTCCGCCGGTGTCGCCATCTTGCGCTCCGGATCTGGGCCTCCGTTGCTCCTACTCCTCCGTCGCTCCACTTCCACATGCTCCATGCCGGACAGCCGCTCCCCGACCAGCCAGATCTGGCCGAATCCGCCGATTGCTTCTCGCCCTGGCGCGCCACCGTGCTTGTCGTCCGGACCAAGAACGTTAGGCGTCCTGGTCCCGCCTGCCGTGATGTCGTGTGTCGTCATCCGGACTGGGACCGTTAAGGCATCCTGGTCCCGCCTGCCGTGATGTCGTGTGTTGTCATCTGAACCAAGACCGTTAGGCGTCCTGGTCCCACCTGCCGTGACGCCGTGCCTTGTCGTCCGGATCTGGACCGTGAGGCGTCTTGATCCGATCCCCACCCGAGATGCGTTGATGGCGTGCAATGGACATGCGGTGGAGATTGACGATGCACTTGGTGAGACGGTGGTGCGGTGTGCCGCGGCAAGGTGGATTACTTGGTGGCGAGATTGACATGGGGCGTGCAGGTTTTGATACGAGGCGTGCTGGTTTCCATTCGAGGCGTGCTGGATTCTTGGGCGAAGTAGTGAAGAGGTGAGCTCCAAGATTCGCGGTGGAGAGGTGGAGATTCTGTAGGTAGAGATTCGAATGAATGCTGTTGGAGCGATGGGCTCCGTACGGTAGTGGCGAGGTGGAGACGTGCTTGGTGGTTTCTTGGCGATGCGTAGGCGAGATTGATGGTCCTGCGAGATGTGATGGCGAGCTTGCACATGTGTTCGATTGGCGAGATGGTGTTCTCGCAGAACTCTCGTTGAGATAGGATGCAGTACGCAGGACGCGATATGCAGTACATGGCGCGCAGTATGCGGGTCGTGGTGCGCAGTACGCAGGACATGGTACGTAGTACGCGGGACGCAGGGTGCAGTGTGCAGTATGCAGGACGCAGTATGCAGTGCGCAGTGCGTGGTACGTGGTATGCAATACGTAGTGCGTAGTGCGCGGCACGCAGTACGCAGTACATGGTACGTAGTACGCGGGACGCAGGGTGCAGTGCGCAGTACACAGGATGCAGTACGCAGTGCACAGTGTGCGGTGCGCGGTACGCGGTACGCAGTACGCAGTACGCAGGACGCAGTACGCAGTTCATTTGGTTGTGCTCGTTCTATCGGGAACCTATTGCACTTTCGGTGTCCTGTTGCTTTAGTACTGACTGGTTGCTTGTTTGGTTTTGCAAGGTTTCGCGCAATGGCATCCGGAGATGATGTCTTTGGAGATGTTCCGGAAGAGCTTGGGGACGACCAGTATCGCACGTTTGAGAGTGGCCTCGACGAAATCAAGACTTTGGTGGAAAGGTGGCGAGGTGATACAGCGAGGAGCATAAAGGAACGTCGTGGCATCGAGGCACGCATACGAAATGGCGAGATGACTTAGCTTGACATTGCTAGGTGCATACGAGGAAGTTGTGGCGTTGAGGCGTGCATACGAAACGGCTAGATTGTTTTTGTGATTGCACCTAGACGTGAAATCATGTCGTGAAGATGATCTTGAGCATTTCCCGGAGTTTGTTATCGGAGACACCGACGAGACTAGTCAAGAGTGATACGTCTTCTAATTATCGTTTTTTTTTTGTTATTGCGAACTTGGTTGCTTTATGAGCTTGGTCATTCGTACTTTTTTTGATGATTTTCACGCAAAGGTTTATTATTGCTGATTTTTGTCGTGCAAAATTAGATTATTGCGAAATTACCCTCAAAATAGAGATGCGACGTTTTTCTTGTTTACAGGGCATATTTTGCAGTGCAGGACGTCTCCTGGCTTATCCTGGATATTTTTTTCCCCGAAATGTCTTGAGTAGACAAGACGGACTTGTCGTACTGTTTTAGGTGCGGTACGCATGACAGGCTTACCCTGTGGGTGCTGCAGGAATTACGTGTGTGCGAGTCGGGGTCTCGGCTTACTCACTCCGCTTCCTGCTAGCTCATTGCGAGTTTGGGCTCGGCTTAAAATGTCCTACCGAAGTAAGGACGTGGATTATTTCACCACTGCACTCATGCGGAGCGTGTTTAAAATCGTACACCTGGCCAGGGCGAAAATGTGCAAGCTAGGTGCGGCTTTTGCTTCCGGCTTATCCCGTGAACTCGATATTGTCGAGCGTGTGATGATTTTTTTTTTTTTATAGTTTTTTTTTAGATGTTCTCGTTGCGCCAAATGTGGCAAGTATTGGTCCTTGATGCGTGCTAGTGAATGTGCGGTGTTTGCCGGCGGCGCTGTCTGGTGAGGTTGAGGTCGAGCTGACTGCTTGTACGAAACTTGCTGCGTTTGTTGTTGCGAGATTGCAAGGCCATGTCGCGTTGGCGAGATGGTGAGATCGAATTCTCCGGTGGTGAGATCAACACTTCTCCGTATGGAATCGTTGGTGAGCTCAACATTCCTCCGTATGGCAAGCTCAACACTCCTCCGTATGGAATCGTTGGTGAGCTCAATGCTTCTCCGTATGGCGAGCTCAACACTTCTTCGTATGGAATCGTTGGTGAGCTCAACATTCCTCCGTATGGCAAGCTCAACACTCCTCCGTATGGAATCGTTGGCGAGCTCAATGCTTCTCCGTATGGCGAGCTCAACACTTCTTCGTATGGAATCGTTGGCAACCTCAACACTTCTCCGTATGGCGAGCTCAACACTTCTCCGTATGGAATTGTTGGCGAGCTCAATGCTTCTCCGTATGGCGAGCTTAACACTTCTTCGTATGGAATCATTGGCGAGCTCAACACTTCTCCGTATGGCGAGCTCAACACTTCTCCGTATGGAATCGTTGGCGAGCTCAATGCTTCTCCGTATGGCGAGCTCAACACTTCTTCGTATGGAATCGTTGGCTAGCTCAACACTTCTCCGTATGGCGAGCTCAACACTTCTCCGTATGGAATCGTTGGCGAGCTCAATGCTTCTCCGTATGGCGAGCTCAACACTTCTTCGTATGGAATCGTTGGCGAGGTGGTATGACTTGCGTCATTCGCGGACAGACTGATTGTCAGCGAGATTGAGAAGTTAGCGAGCTGCAAGGTGACCTGCTTAAGGGTTCACGAGATATTGTGATCGCGAGATGCTGTCAAAGGTGTTGCATTTGATACTTGGCGTGTTTGAGCGCTGATGAGGTCGAGATCGTGGCTTGATTGAACTTCCTGTGAGTCCAAAGGGTCGTTGCGATGTCGTTGTTATGGGATATGCGTGCGAGATCGAGATCGTATTTGGGCATGGAGAATATCGATGATTGTTCGTTGTGAGTAACAAGTGCTTGCGTATGGGCGTGGTACGCATGATTAGATGATGTTTGTGTCGTCCGGGGTGCAAGGATAATTTGGGTGTGATTGGTTGGAGCGACGCGCGTAGCGCCTACGGCTTTGCGGTCGGTTGGATTGATGCCAGTGGCTACACGAACGGGGGCGTAGCACCTACGGCTACGCCATTGGTTGGAGCGACGCGCGTAGCGCCTACGGCTGCGTGTTCAGTGAGTGTTGCGTCTTCGACCATTGCTACTTCGGTCCTGTCGACGCCTTGGAGCTGGTTCGTCCTCGCGCGGGTGCGCCCCCGTATGGTGCGCCTGGGAGACTTGACGCCGGCCGCGGAAGAGTCGACGCCTTCGTCGCTGGAGAGATCGGTGTGAGACATGCTTCTGGTTTTCCGAAAACACCTATCTTCAAATTCTATTCGTCAAATGAAAGGATTTCGTCTAGCCCCACGGTGGGCGCCAAATTGTTGATGTATGAAATCGACAATATAGATAATACGGATCTTAGTGGGAATAAATCGGAACTGGTCCTTTTATTAACGTAGAATTTGAGGAATGGTTTACAGAATATGACAATTAAAGAGTAAAGCGCAGTTAATACGAAAAATATAGCTCTTCTCTCTCTAATTGCCTAAAAAGTCGATCCCTTCTCTGACAATGACATTTGCTATATATAGTGGGCCAGTGACCTAAGGCTTCTTCTGTCTTTCTGTAAAATGACGATTTTGCCCCTGCGGCCAGATGGACCAGATCCATAACTTCAGGCCCAAAATCTCTTGAGAATCTTCTGTTTGGGGCTTTAGGAATGTTGGGGGCAGAGCCCATATCCAACACTATCTACAAAGCCCGAAAATCTTTGAATATTCTTGTTGCTATCATCGTATACAAGTCTTGGTACCATCATCCAAAGGAATCTCCAACGTTTGGACAGAATCATTGTGGCCACAACATCTTCCGTTGGTAGTAACGACAATATTTCCAAGAGCAACGCATCAGGTAATTGACTTAACCTATCCGGACCCCTTTGGAATTTCAATTGTTCACTGTCGTTAAGGCCAAAAAGCCAAAACCAGATACGAGAAAACATCGAAAAGACAACGAGGCCTGAGAGATTCTAAGTGTGTGTTTTATCTTTTCCGTAGGAACCAAACAAATAGTCTGAAGATCAAGCAATCCACACGATCATGTGTGCATATCTTTCCTGATATTAACTAATTTCTTTAGTCTGTTTGCTAAAAGAAAATTAAGTCTCGTACCTTTCAATATATACCTTAATATATTTTTATATAGATTTATGGATATTTATATTTTTCAAATTTTCTGAGAAGTTTAGATAAATTTTCGGAATAGAAATATATCTAAAAAAATATATATTAAGGTATTCATTGATTATTGGTTTTATGATATTATTGATATTTATTGGTTTTATTTGGTTTAATATGGTTCTGGGTTTTGGTTTTGATTAGAACTATGGTTTCGTAGTTTTTCCTTTTCCTAATGACTGTTAATGGACTCCGTACAATGAATAAGAAAAGAATTTCCAACTGACCTAAAATTTTTGGCTTATAGAACTCTCTTATGTTCCATGTTGTTTCCGTGATGACTGAGTTTCGATAATTTAGGAGATATATGCACACATGATTGTGTGGACTGAGTTTCATGCTAGACAACATGCTAATTCCTCCGAGAACAAGAGTGAAAGCTTTGGCTTACAACAATCTCTTATGTTCTTTAACAAAAAAAAAAAAAAAAAAAAAAAAAAAAAAAAAAAAAACAATCTCTTATGTTCCCTGCAACCTTCGCTTCTCCGTACCCGCTTCTCGTTCTATACAACATAGTATTAAACTATAAAAATTGTTGTTTCAATGGCTTAGAACAATTTATTTGTCACTTAAAATAAAACTAAACTAATATCCTGAATTGGTTTCATACCGGATTTAAGTGATTTTTACCAAATTTGATTCATAAACTGTTTAAATTCAGATTTACGGGGAATTAAAGGAGAACTTTGAATTAAGGAAAAATATAGGTTCAAAAGCATTTGTCAAAGACATCCGAGATGAGATCAAAGTTTGGATTGCATCTGATTCGATGCAATAGTTATGGTGGAAAAATTATAATATGATTATAGGTGTCAAAAACCACTATCTAATTTGCTAATTGACTGAGAAAGATCTGGAGCACAGGCTTTCAGCGAAAATCGTCAAGAACAGTGAAGGAATGACGAACTGGATTTGTATTGATTCTCTTTTTCGTATTTTGTTACATGTGTTTCTACATATTATCTCGACGTATTTAAATAGTAAAGCTTCAACGAAAATCTCTGGATTTACTCCGACGATATCTCTCCGTTCACCCGCAATCTCCCGAAATCCTCTCAACCATTTGACTCGTTGCTGCTCTCCAATCATCTGATAACCTTCTGGGTCTATCCAGAATCTGGCCCAAGAGCCCACATAGCCTACTAACTAATGGACTTGATACACGGGCTTGGAATCGGCGAAATCCAACTCCAACAATGATGTTTTCCCTTAAAAAGATATATATAAATGAATGGATATACAATTAACCCGTCAATTTATATTACAAAACTCCTAAAATTATGTATAGAAAAAATAAATTTAATAGATATATTAAATATACACATAGATAGAATAACATGAAACCGAAAAAGCACGAATTTGACAAACATTTCGAGTGGACATCAAAAAAATATTCGGGAAAAAACCCGAAAAATACGCCATCTAATTTTTTTTTGACCGCTTTATTCCTATAGTTGTTAAATTTTCCAAAAAATAACTGGTTTAATTTCCGTTGTTTTTAAAAATCTTTATTTTATTAATAACGGTAGATCCATACTTACGATATAACGACTATTAACTCTAATAACGAAAATGTTCACCAGAGTTAAAATATAACCACATGTGGTTAATCAGAGGGAACTAAAGACACTGATGCCCTCTTCTTCTTCCCCTAAATCGATTTTGAGTTTTAGAACCCTAGAACCCTAAACATTACAATTGAAATTAACAATGGTTTCATACCTCATCTATCAGTCGATTCTTGCAACAAACACCAAACAATCAACCAGAACCGCAACTACTCAGACGACAACTATCATCGTAATCAAAGGAGTTCGGGATTTGAAGTTTGAGAAGAAAAATCGCTTTTAGGGTTCTAGGGTTCTAAAACTCGAAATCGATTTGGGGGAAGAAGAAGAGGGTAACAGTGTCTTTAGTTCCCTCTAATTAACCACGTGAGGTTATAGTTTAATCCTGGTTAATATTTCTGTCATTAGAATTAACAGTCGTTATGTCGTAAGTATGGATCTACCATTATTAATAAATGAAGGTTTTTAAAAACAACGGAAATTAAATCAGATATTTTTTGGGAAATTTAATACCTAGAGGAATTAAACATCCAAAAAAAATTAGATGGCGATTTTTTTCCTAAAAATGTTCTGAATATATTACACACATACCGGAGGGGTGCATATATCTCCACAAATTTTTAGTATATATGAGGTTTGTTTTTCTTTTTTTTTCCTTTCTTTTTTCTCTTTTAGTATATATGATTTGCTCACTGAAATTTATTGATATCTAGATTTTTTTGTATCAACTTAAAATATATAACAAATTAAAACGAATAAAACACACACATATATATATATATATATATATATTATCCAGCGTTAGAATGCGGGATTAATCAAAGTCATGTTGGCGTTGGAAGTGACCAAAATATGAGCGTACGTAAGATGAGACACGGACAGGACGGTACTTGTTGTCAAGCCACACAACTGTTCCTTTTGCCTCCAAAATAGACTGCTTTGTCATGATATATGCTAATCCTGGGTGTTCGGTAAAACCCGAGAAAACGAACTGAACAAACCTAACATATTCGGTTATTGGTACCGACTATTATAGAAGAGTGGACAGATCGACAAAATTATTTTGTGATTTTGGTAAACCGTTTGGTTCAGTTCGGGTTATATGCCGTGTTTAGAGATTTGGAGGCTTTAGACAAAATTTTATATATATATATATATATATATATATATATATATATGTTCTATGGTTAATAATATAGTCTAAAAAAACAAAAACAAAAGCCCAAAATATATTTGAGACCAAGATCTACAGCCAAACAAAGAAAAGAATGATAAATGCTAGATATTTTGGAAATAGGACCTTGTAAAATGACTTTTTAGAGTATCAATTTTAAGAAGATTATTGAGTAATGTGGCCTATAAAATTATGATATAAATTGTGGGTTAGAGCATTTGCCCATTTTTTAAAGAGGTAGTCACGGCTATATCAAAACGATCAATCAGAACACAAGTAAAAAGCAAACACAAAGGATTGATGAGGAAAACAAAATAACCTCTTGATTTGTAAGTTTAAACTGCTCAAAGTAAGTCGACAAAAAAAAAAACTGCTCAAAGTAAATGCGCACCACAGATATCCCAATATTCTCGTTTTCACCACAAACTTGCATCTACTCTGCTCGTAAATATCAAATACAAATAACTAGGTACTATCCTGCGAAAAACCGAGGGCTAAACTTTTTTTGATGAAAATTTATAATAATTTATTTTGTTATTATGTTATTTATAATGGTTTGTGATTAAAAATTTGTTGTTTATATTATAATTTATGTATTTTAAAAATGTTTATTGAAAACCTGTCAGTAAAGCATTTGCATGTAATGAATAAAATTATTTAAACATTTGTAAAATCTTTGCTATAGTTGTGAAGTAAGTAAAAAGATATAACTAACATGTAAAAAAAAAATCTTATCTATTAGTTTTTTATAAGTACAAATTAGTTTTGATTCTAACAGATTTTTCTTTTCTTTTCTACAATTTATTTTATTTGATGTTTCCCCTATTTTCGTTTTTTTAATTAGAAATATTTATTTAATTAATTATTTAATCTAAATTAAGTTTTTCTAATGGCAATTGAATGTATTTTTTTACACATTTTAAGGTTAGTTTTATATTTGTACTTCCTAATTAATATAGTAGGATTGTTTCTATATTAAAAAAAGAAGAAAATTCTTGGAAAAAGAATTCAAAATTACATGTAAAGGTGCAAGGAACTTTATTGCCAGCTCAGAAATTGCCAAAGCTCCACCAGATATCAAATTGAAATAATAGGTTTGGTGACTGGTCCATGGAGTTCGAGAGCTGATTTTGTTGGGGACTGTAGAAGCATAAAAACCGGTGATTCTCGTGGAGGCTCATGGTGGTTTTAGAATTCCTTCCGGCGGTGACCATCGACAAGCTTTTTTTCGACTGGCGGAAGCAGCTTAGAGTCATAATGGTCAATTGACTATGGTAAATTTGTAAATTTAGGTGAAATATTAGAAAAAATAAATAAATTGACCTTTGTAAAATAGCACAATTGACTCCTATAAAAAAAATTAATAACACAATTGACCTTTAAATTGCCATTTTATTAGTGGCTTAATTTTAATAAAAAAAAATCAAAATATTGTTATATAATTAATTTTTTTTTTTTTAAGCAACCTTTACCATTTCCACGACTGGTTATGCTCTAATAAACTGATTTCCAAGCTCTGCCACATCACACAAAGCTTTTTTCGACTGCTCTGTACATGGATACCTGATTCTACTTATCTTCCTATGTTGGTCGGTATTCTTCTTGTGGGTAAACTTTTGCTTCCTTTAATAAAAAATGCAACGAGAAAAAGGAAAAAGAGTCACACGATCCAAATCTGCAAATCAAGGCAGACTTCGTCCTCATCCAGTCTGTATTGATCCTCTTATCACCCATCTTAGTTTCGCGGATGAATTGCTTGTTTTCTTTGATGGTTCTGAATCTTCTCTCGAGGCCATCATCGAAATCCTTGATAGCTTCAAGACAACTTCAGGTTTGGGGGTTAATCTTGCAAAATCCTGCCTTTTCCTTGATGGAAACAACGTTGACATCATTGGTGCAATGGCCTCTAGTCGGAACTTAATGCACGGATCCCTTCCAGTCAGATACCTGGGAGTTCCCCTAATCACTCAGAAGCTCACTCCTTCAGATTATCAGCCACTCATTGACAGAGTGAAGATGCGTATCTCTGGTTGGTCTCACAAGCATCTGTCGTTTGCAGGAAGGCTCCAGTTGCTGAAATCAGTTATTAACAGTACTATTATCTTCTGGGCGTCTATCTTCCTTCTCCCAAACAATTGCTTGGAGGAACTGGAACAGATCTGTAGCGCTTTTTTGTGGAAAGGAGTTGCTGACTCAGCTCGAGGAGCTAAGGTCTCTTGGGAGGTTGTCTGTTCTCCTAAGTCTTTGGGGGGGGGGGGGGTCTGGGGTTGAAGAGGCTTGTGGATTGGAATCAGATTTTCGGGTTGAAGCTGATATGGCTGATCTTCGCACAGGCTGGGTCTCTCTGGGTCTCGTGGGTGAGGAAACACTTGATTAGGGGAAGGAGCTTCTGGACCGTCGATTTCAGAACTACGGGTAGTTGGATTTGCCGGCGGTTGGTTAAGCTAAGAGAGATAGCAAGACCCTATGTTCACTGTGAGATTGTTACAGGTCGTGACTCCCTCTTCTGGCATGATAATTGGACAGGACTAGGCTCTCTCCTAGAGGTTGTTGGAGAGCTTGGTCCTCGTATTACAGGCATTGGTCTATATTCTTCCGTAGCTGGGGTTGTTTGCAATGGGGGTTGGAATCTACCGAGGGGAAGGAATCCTGCAGTTCAGCTACTTAGATCGTGCATTCAAGCTCATTCACCACCTACTTCGGATCAAGGAGAAGACATTTTCTCTTGGCAGCTCACTCCAGATCAACCTCAAGTAAATTTCTCAGCAATGAAAACTTGGAGGCATCTACATCCTGCAGGTCCATCGGTTCCATGGAATACTCATATCTGGTTCAAGGAGAACATACCAAAAATGGCTTTTCTGTCTTGGCTCACAGTTTTGAATAGGCTCACAACGAGGGACATACTGAGGAGCTGGAATTTGCAGGTTCCGCCAGCTTGCCTCTTGTGCCCTTCGGGAGAGGAATCAAGGGACCACCTCTTCTTTCAATGTCCCTTCTCCAAAGTACTATGGCTGGACTTCTTTGCTCATTTGATCCCCCGCAATCGAATACATTTGTTGGATTCCTCGATTGGATCAAGTCACCAACTTCGACCAGGAAACTTAATATCATCTGTAAGATTCTCTTTCAGGCTCTCTTACACTATCTGGGCGGAAAGGAATGCCAGGCTCCACTCAACAAACTTCCGAACAGAGAACTCCATCCGCAAACAAATTCAACTAATCCTAAGAAGACGTCTCCTAGGACTTGACAATGAAGACAAGTCTACTCCAGCGCGATCACCACAAGACACTTATCTCCATCTTTGGTTTTCAAACTTCCAGCAGGTTTAAGCGTACACAATTTCTTTTATTTTCCCACAATGTATTCTCCTTTGAGAAAAAAAAAAAAAAAAAAAAAACTGAACCCTTCTGTGGGTTTTTAAAGATAGGTGCGTTTCTTGCGCCACAAGCGATTTGGTGGGTTATTGGACACACGCGCAAAATGGACCCTTCTGATTGGCTAAAAACTGAAAATAGTTTGGTTGTAGCTCGTTGTTCCTCCTCTCTCTTTTATGTTTTCTTTTGTTTGTTTGTTTTTTATTTATTTTAAACTTGGGAAAATGAAGAGGTTCATTTCTGATAATCATTGATCTCGCTCGCTGCCACAAGAATATTGAAAACACAGCTTGACGATCACTAAGACTCTGTTTATCATTTATACTTTCAGGTTAAAGTGCTAATCATAGACAATATCACGTCCCATTTCCGCCAGGATTTAGTCCAGAGGACACGAAGCGTTACAGTTCATGAAGCTTGCCAAAAATTTCTTACTTGCGGGCGGTAACTAAGAATGTCCGAAAGAATTGATCTAATTCCCAACACATTGGGCAGTAAGAATGTCCGAAAGAAATGATCTAATTCACAACACGTCATTGACTAGCCTAAGTGGAGGTTCCTAATAAAAATCTTGACTATCCAATCTCAGGTTGTGTTACTAAACTACACTGAAGGCTCAAATTGCTCTTGCATTAGGTGAACCAAAATCAAACCTAATGTCAATTTTTGTTATTATTATCATCACTCATTTGTTACGATTCTTAAATTATTCAGTGTGTGCCGTTTTCAGAGTATAGCATGTCTCATTCCCGCACCAATTAACGGAGTTATTCTGTATTGGAATGGTAATGAGCATTACGCATATATTGATAAGTCCCCTTCAGCTTCGACTTCGTAGGGTAATGAGCATTACGCGTATATTAACTAGTAGAGTTCGATCACTCTTGTATGTGGTACGATGACAGAGAATCTTTTCTCCTTCTTGACTACAAACACAAATGTTAGATTTGAGATTTAACAAGATATATGCATAAATGCTACAGAGGGACAAGTTTCATCAGCAAGATCAAGTTTGGTTGAGTAACTTCTACATCTATAGAGGGAGACGGATGAACAACTGCTATAGATAGATATTTTAAAGCTTTTTAACATTCAACATTAATATATCAACTTTTCTTGAAAAGTTAAAAGTTTTTTAGATGTTAGAAACTTCATCTTACCTTGTGAATTTGCAAATTATAATTTCTGTTCCTTTTACTTCACCACATGCTTGTACATATTATTTAATAATAATATGAAAAGAACTAAAATTATTTTATTATATAAAACTTGGTTCTCAAATTTAGTAACTCACCAGATCGTGACATGTGTCAGTTTTAATGATTAAATATCAAAGTTAGTAAATCATCAGATCGTGACACGTGTCAGTTTTAACCATCAGAAATCACAATTTTCAAGTTTAATTAAACATAACATAAGATAATTGTAATCTTATTATATTAAAAAAAAAATTGTTAATCCTAAAAGGAAAATGATTGTAAATACACCCCTCTATATAAACAAATATATGATGACATATTTTACACCAAACAAAATAATTTATACTAGATTTGTTTTTCTTAGTAAAATTCTCTTCAAATGTAAAACAAAAATATTAACAGTTTTAAAAATATTAAAAGGCAATTATAAGAAAATTAGAAAATTTAAACAGCTTTAAAATTGAAAAGATCATAATAAGGTAATTATATAATAAGATATCATAAAATTCATAATTATAATTTTTTATTTATTTTAATTTTAAGTTGCTAATTTTACAAGAAAAAAGATTACTTTTTATATAAGATCAAAAAATGATTGTGAAAATATACAATTAATTACTGTTTCAAAAAAAATGTAAATAATCACCTTTACAGAAAGAAAAAGATGGTTGAAGTAAAAAAAAAAAAATCGCCTCATATTTTTTTTCACCAATCAAATAATTTATTGAAAAAGACTGCTATTGTAAATATATATAAGATATGAGTATATAAGATTAACGTATGCATTTTTGTAACTATAAAAATGTTAAAGTGAATAGACATATAATATGTTATTTAATTTGTTGATAAAGACAATTTGTTAATAGTAGTATAGACTAAAGAGTATATTTTAACGGTAAAAAAATATTTGTGTGTACAATTACACTTTTAGTGGTAATGTATATAGTAGATTTGTAAATGGATTTATATTAGTGAATTATAGCAAAAAAAAAACCAAATATTTTCTATAACTAAAAGTTTATCTCTTTACTTTTATACATTGTTTTTACTTATAAAAAGAATTAAATATATATTCTTTGTTAAATTTAATTTAATTTTAATAACTTTTAACTCATCTACAACTATTTTCTTTAACTCAAAAGTTAACTAATTATTCTTTTTTTTTAACCAAACAATAAATTAAAAGAGAAATTACTCGGTTAGTTGTCCAAGCTGGAGGGAAGAAGTTTACAAAAGAAACCTCAGAAATAAGAGAACATGAATCACAAACAAGACAAGTTGCCTTTGTATTTGACGCACGCGGGTTCCAAGAGATGGAGAATAGTAGGAAAGACTCCAGTGAGTTAAACTCATAGAACAGGTTGGAGAAGGACAGCCACTCTTCAAGAACTGCACCGTAGTGAGTAACTCAGCACAATCAATCTCGAAATGTTGACAAGCGATCCCTGTAGACGTATCCACTCCATGACCCACATCAACGCTTCTAACTCTGAATGTAGGGGGAAGGAGCTCCATCTTAGACACTTGGCCCCCAACAACAAGGTTCACTCCTCACCAACGCAACATGACCAGCCCAATCCTGAATGCACATTGGTTGCTTTTCAGGAACCATAAATCTGACAACTAGGTGAAGAAACCTAGACATATGAAGACGGAGATGGAGCTGACATGATCGCCGTAAAAGAGAGTGCCTCTTCCCAAGCTAACTTATCACCCAAAGCCTGAACAATTATATCATTTGCCTCGATCTCTAAACATTACAAATTTTTTTTTATTTATGGCCTTCCAGATTGCCCATAAAATCCATGGTAATTGAAGAAGTTAATGAGGATCAGCCCTCCAGAAAACAATCCAAATTCAAGTACAGCGACTCATATGGAAAAACATTTGACGACACCATAGTCGGAGATAAATCCCAAACTTCAAACGAGCAAGCGCATTCAAAGAAAACATGATTGATAGTCTCAACCGCAGAATCACACCTTTTACACCAAATATCACATTAGACAACTCTGTGTATCTGTTTATTTTTATAGATAGTTTTTATTTACTAAAAATTATTTTATACTCTTTGTTAAATTTTATTTTATTTTAAAAGTTCTAAACCCGCACATCGGACGGGTCCTAATCTAGTTTTATTATATAAAACTTGGTTTTTTAAAATTAGTAACTCAAGTGAAGGGCACACGTGTAAATTTTGTTTATCAGAAATTTTGCTATATGTAAAACAATTTTTTTAAAACAATATTTAAAATGTAAAAATATATCTATAAGATTTTTTTTAAAGTTTCAAAAGATATTATAAGGAAATAAGAAAAAGAAATGTACAAAAAGTCAAAACTGATTGAAACGACCCGATCCGTTTTTTTTAATTAATAAATAATAAATATAAATATAATATAAACTACAACTAGTAGTCCCATACCCACTAGCCACCTATCCACAACCACAGACAACAGCGGAAATAGCAATATCAATAAATATCCAATAATAATATAACCAATAAATATCCATAACAACAATCCAATAATCAAACATCAGGAAACATGAAACCGACAACCTAACAATGTTCCTAAAAATCCAACTATAGCAATCTAGCAATGCCAGAGAACATACAATCGAGTCCCTAGAACATCCTCCTCTTCATTGCCTTGATTCCACGATCACACTGTGCCTTTACCTGCACCACAAACACATATTGAGATGCATGAGTATTTGATAAACACTCAGTGAGGCAATCATCCTATCTACTGGGCTATACAAACAAACAACAGTGATTCCAATGTTCCAAACAAACAACAAACAAAACATACAAACCAGGAAATCAAACATCGTCTCGCTGGAAGGGAGGTGTCGACCGACACCAGCCAAGTGTCGACCAACACTGGCCTTGATGTCGACCGACACTACCCCACAGTGTCGATCGATGCCCAATTTGCTGGTGTCAACCGACACCAAGTGGTGTCGATCGACACTCCCTCTGCAATCGCGATCCGCTCGAAGTCGAGAGTCGAATCTCGCTCCCAACCTCCTCCAAATCGCCCAATACTCATAACCCAAGCCAAATTCGTCCATAGGAACCTGTAGCAACCAATCCCAGCAAGAAAAACACACAAAACAACAACAAATAAGCAAGAACAAGGAAATCAAAGGCTTAGATTAGCCATGGTCATGCACTCACCTCTTTGCAAGAAGATTCAGACCAACAACGAATCCAACCTTCCTAGCAAGCTTCTAACTGCTTCCTAGCCTTGGATCTCTCAAGAACAACAAGGAAATCTCCCAATCTCTCTCTAGAACCTCAAAACAATTTTCTCTCTTTTGTTTTTCTCAAAAACGGCGTGAGACAAAACCAAACACGACCTAGGTCGTTTTCTCCCTTTTAAAATCTCGGTTCAATGGTTTTTCCTAAACAAAACCGGTCCAAATCGATAATTAAATCGAACTGGTCAAACCAGAGAATATTTGTGTCGATCGACACCACCATAGTGTTGATCGACACCCAACCCAGAAAACCAATAATTGCTTCACGGGTGTTACAATTCTCCCCACCAACATAAATTGGTCCTCGAATCTCGAACAACCATCAGCCAAGGACTCCCGTGCAACCGTCTCCACGGCATGCACTCCTCCGACCGATCTACGAAAGGTCACCTCTAGGCGATAGACTCACGCTCCAGGCATTATTTGCTCTCGACTTTTAGACTTTCCTTTACTCAGAGGCCTAAACCTTGAGTTTTTATTTGCTCCTCATCAGGCCGAAGCCTGCATGCCATAATATATAAGGAAGTCCAATACTCGTCTCTTGGGTTGCCACCCTACAGCGCGCCCCCGGATCGTCATCCGAAGTCGATATACCAACCATACCCCCAAGCCACAAAGTCTCAGAATATGACAGTACTAGGAGAACCTAAGTCCCCCCAAGAGTCGGGAGCAAAAAATTCTGAACACGTCTGAGTCCTATCCCTATCCAGGTTTCCTTCCCGTTGCTCGCGTAAGACATCTCATTGTCCTACCAACCTCATATCCCCTCACTGGAATACCTCATGACCACACATGGATCATCTCACTGCCACAAGGGCCAAATAAATGTCCTCAACAGGACCGTCACAAAGACCAAACAAATCTCCTAAACAGGACCGTCACAAAGACCAAACAGATGTCCTAAACAGGACCGTCACAAAGACCAACAAATATCCTAAACAGGACCGTCACAAAGACCATCTGTCCCGAAGTCCCGTCACAAAGACCACACATATGTCTAAACAGCCCGCCACAGAAGCCACACATCTGGCTAAATATCCCGCCACAAAGGCCACACAATATCTCAAAAGACCGCCACTAAGGCCACACAATGACTAAAAAATCTGCCACAAAGGCCACACAATGACTAAAAAGTCCGCTATTAAGACCACATAAGCCCCTCCATTCTCTCTCAACTTAAATGGACAAATTTTAACTCACATAAAACTTTCCACTTTTACCACTTTCCACTTTTGGAAACTTTCCACTTTAGGAAACTTCTAATTCATGAAACTTTCCTCCAAAAACCCCGCCTCACGGAAACTTTGTACCCCGAGCACCACCTCATCTTGTTACTTAGTCGCACAACCAACCATCCCAAGCGACCAAGTAAACAAGAGAGATGGGCTGGAATACTCCATTCCCGCTCCAGCCACGGATTAAAGATGGGACCAGGCTAGACGAGCTCAAGTCGCGGCTTGCTTCTCATACCACTTCTTAAACCTTGCCTTCATCCTCGCCTCAGGCTCCCAGGTCTGCTCCTCAACACCATCACAGTCCCAAAGGACTCTCATCAAAGGAATCTTCTTCTTCCGAAGTTCCTTGATCCTCCTCTCGAGAACCCTCACTGGTCTCGCCTCCAAAGTCATATTAGGCTGAAGATCCTCAGGAATCTTAGCTAACAACTGATCATCCTCACGGAGACACTTCCTCAACATAGAAACATGGAAAACCTTATGGAATGCACGCAAAACCTCAGGTAACTCCAGTCTATAAGCCACTGGTCCAACACGCTCAAACACTCTGAACGGACCCATGTACCTCGGACTCAACTTAGTCTCAGTTAATGACCTGTTTGGACCCCGCAACATGGCCATCTTGAGGTACACCCTGTCTCCTACCTAAAACTCAAGATCTCTCTTCCTTCTATCGGCATAACTCCTCTGCCAATCCTGAGCCTCCTTCATGTTCAGCTTGAGAACCCGAATCTTCTCTGAGGTCTCCTGAACAAAATATGCCCCGTAAATGCTCCTCTCCCCCACCTGAGTCCAGCATAACGGTGTACGACACGGCCTCCCATACAAAACCTCATAAGGAGCCATCTTGATACTCGCCTGATAACTGTTGTTGTAAGCAAACTCTACCAAGCTCAAGTGATTTGCCCAATGGCCTCCCCAATCCAACACACACATCCTCAGCAAATCCTCCAGCGTCTGAATCATCCTCTCTGACTGTCCGTCTGTCTGGAGATGATAAGTTGTACTCATATGCACCTTAGTGCCCATCTCTGCCTGAAACGCTCTCCAAAACACCGAAGTGAACTTAGAATCCCTATCAGACACGATGCTCGCTGGCAACCCATGCAACATGACTATCTCCTTCACATACTTCTTAGCCAAGACCGCTGCTCCATAAGTCTTCTTAATGGCCAGGAAATGTGCCGACTTACCGGTCCATAATGACCCAAATAGCATCAAACGTCCTGGATACTGGCAAACCTACCACGAAGTCCATAGTAATCATATCCTACTTCCACTCCGGAATGGGAAGACTCCTCGGTAACCCTCTTGGAACCTGATGCTCAGCCTTCACTAGCTGGCACACATCACACCTCGCGACCCAACTAGCTACATCCTTCTTCATCCCGACCCAATGATAGTACCTCTTGAGATCACGGTACATCTTAGTCGCTCCTGAATGAATAGAAAACTTGCTCCCATGAGCCTCTCTCAGGATCTCCTGCCTCGGGCACACAAATCCGACCGTGCACCAAGATATTACCATTATCTGAGTCCTGATACTCTGAATCAACATCCTTAGAGGCATTCACCAACCCCAAATCCCCCTCCTGAGCCAACTGCACCATGCTCAGAAGATCAGCTCTACCAACTGCCTCCAAACCCAATGGTTCCTGAGACACAACACACAAACTCAACGCACCGATCTCTCCTACCAGAGACTCCATCTCCTGCTCCTGAGCCGAAGCTACCCTCTTCCGACTCAGAGCATCTGCAACCAAGTTAGCCTTACCAGGATGATAGGCTATCTCCAAATCATAGTCTGCCACAAGCTCCATCCACCGCCTCTGCCTCAAATTCAGCTCAGGCTGAGTGAATATATACTTCAGACTCTTATGATCTGTAAACACCTGTACCTTTGCACCATAAAGATAAGATCTCCAAATCTTCAGGGCAAAAACTACAGCACCCATCTCCAAGTCATGAGTAGGATAGTTGCTTTCATGCTTCCGCAACTGCCGCGAAACATAGGCAATCACCTTCCCATGCTGCATCAGAACACACCCCAAACCAACTCTAGATGCATCGGTATAAACCACGTAGGGTTCTCCCTGCTCTGGAAAAGCCAACACTGGCGCAGTAGTCAACATCTCCTTCAGGCTTGCAAAGCCTTCCTCACACTCCTCTAACCAAAAAAAAGGAACATCCTTCCCTGTCAACTTAGTCATAGGACGTGCTCTGCTCGCAAACCCCTGCACAAACCTCCTATAGTAACCTGCCAATCCAAGAAAACTCCTTATCTCTGTGGCATTCTGCAGTGTAGGCCAATCTCTGATAGCCTGAATCTTCTCCGGATCTACAGAAACCCCGTCTGCAGACACAATATGACTCAGAAAGCCCATCTCGCACTGCCAAAAACTGCACTTGCTCAACTTAGCAAACAACTTCTGCTCCCGCAGCTTCTCCATAACTGCCCTCAAATGCACTGCATGCTCCTCAGGACTCTTAGAATAAACTAGGATATCGTCGATGAAAATGATGACAAATACATCCAGAAACTGCTGAAACACCCTGTTCATCAATCTCATAAACGCTGCTGGTACGTTAGTCAACCCGAAAGGCATCACCACAAACTCATAATGCCCATACCTCGTCCTGAATGCAGTCTTCCTCACATCTGCCTCATCTATTAGTATCTGATGATAACCCGACGCCAGATCTACCTTGGAGAACCAAGTAGCACCCCTCAACTGATCCAACAACTCATCAATCCTGGGAAGAGGGTACTTGTTCTTCACAGTGACCCGGTTCAACCCCCGGTAATCAATACACAACCGGAAACTCCCATCCTTCTTTTTGACAAACAGCATCGGTGCTCCCCACGGTGATACACTAGGATGGATAAATCCCTTACTCAACAAATCCTCTAGCTGCTTCTTCAGCTCTGCCATCTCTGCTGGAGGCATTCTGTAAGGAGCCTTGGAAAACGGCATCGTCCGTGGTTCCAGTTCAATCGTAAAAGGATCAGAACGAGGTGGTGGTAACCTCTACAACGACTGGAACACATCCTCAAACTCCTCTACAACTGGAATACCGCTAACCGTAGACTTTCCCACTGACTCTGGCATAGATATGGTAACCAAATAAGCCTCACGGCCCTTTTCGATCATCTTCCCAGCCTGAATGGCCAAGATCACGAGACTCCCCGAAGTCGGTTTAATACCCTGAAAAACCAACTTCTCTCCTGGACGCTCAAACTCCACTCTACCCTGATAGCAATCCAAATGCACCATGTGCCGATGCAACCAATCCATCCCGAGAATAACATCATACAACACTGGACTGATAAGCAAATCCGCAGGCCACGACTCCCCTGCGATCTGAATATCAATTCCTCTGACTCGTCCAATAACCCTCAGGAACTTGTCTCCCGCAACTCTGACAACTCTTGTACGTTCCCCAGGATCCCCTCTGATTCTCGCGCTCTCTGCACACTCCGGAGTAATGAAGCTATGAGAACCTCCAGAATCAAACATAACATGAGACTTAAACCCGCCCACCAACAATTTCCCTACACAAACCTCGTGTGTTGAGAACCTAACATTTTATCAAATGAAAACATAAAATCTGAACCTACTAAGAATTCACGAAGTTAAAGTACCAGAAATTATACATGTGATCGCCCCGACACTGGTCCCACCAGTCTCTGCAGTCGTGTAAACCCGTGGTGCCTGCTCAATCCGTGCCACCTGCTGCCCTCCAGGCTGCACCTACTGCAACGCCGCCACTGCCACCGGCTGCAACTTGGGACACATGGGCCTGATATGCCCCGACTCCCTGCAATGATAGCACACACGAACCCCTTTTATCGGAGCACTCCTCTTGGAACGACTAGAAATCTTGTGATCCTTGCTCCCACAACCGACGCAACTTGCACCACTCGGCCTCTGCATAGCCTCCCACCTCCTCTTGGTTCCCTGCGCAGGCTTACTGATACACAGAGTTTTAAACCCTATTTTCCTACTGCAAGTGCACAACAAAGAAGTAGTACTTAGGGGTTGAATCCCACGAAGACCAAGTTTTACTCTATGGTTCTATTGGTTCAATTTCAAGCTAAGACAATTCGAAGTTGGGTTTGTTTGGTAACAGTAACGCGATTAAAACGGTATAAAAAGGCAATAAGCAAAACACTAGATCAGGGATAATTCTCGGGAATTTCAGAGATAGCAACTAAACAACTATTCAGGGCATAGATTAAGTACCAGTCTAGAACTCAAACATAAATATAAACTGATCCACTGTCGTGGTATCAATAACTCTATCTGATCGATTCTGTGCGGAAACGCGGAGCACATGCTCAGACATCCGGAGCACATGCTCGGCGGTCCATAAACCCTAAACTGTCGTTTGAGCCCAGAATCGCAGACAAGCATTAAAGAACAGGAATGATAAGTTCACAAATCACCTACACATCAACTTTCGCAGGTCTAGGATAATTTGCCCACTAATGTCTTTTCTAGCAACCTATTACACTTTTGATGAATAGATAAACCTAGAATCATAGATTGGGTGATCAAATCAACCTAAGCATTAAGTCTAACAATAGTGAAGACAATCGATTATATAAAGCCCTATTTGTGTTTTGTTGCTAACCCATGAAACCCCTTTTGAAACCCCTAATCTAGCAAAGAAAACTACTCAGACATAGAGAAATGAATCATAGCAAAAGATGAGAAATTCAATGACATAAAAATAAAAAGGGTTCAGAGAATGCTTCACAAGATAGCCGCTCTTCTCCCTCTCACAAAAGCGCCGCTCCAAAAACAAAAGAAAAGGTATATTATCTCTCCTAAAAACCCTAGGTTAAATAGCATACAAGTAGAGAAAAATAAGGAAAGATTCCAAATTCAAATCTCCCTATTAAAAAACGATCTCAGCCCTCTTTCTCTCACAAAGGATCGCCTAAAATAAGGGGAATTAGGCAGGGAATCAGCGCCTAGATGCTTGCCACGTGTCGTCATGAAACGGTAGAGTTGGGAGCATGTGCTCGGAAATCGGGAGCATGTGCTCCTGGGTCTAAAATCAGCTTTTCTGCTCCAATTCAACTCCTTTCTGCTCCGATTGCTCCTGCTGTTCCAATCCTTGCTTTTAGCTTCCTAGCCTCTTATTATAACCTGAAAAGGACTCAAACAACTACAAAACTATCAAATAAACGGGGTCAAAGTGAGTCAAAACCGTAACATATCAACTCCCCCGGACTTAGATCTTTGTTTGTCCTCAAACCAAGCGCCAAGAGAGCCAAGGTGGGAACTCGCAAAAATCTCAGAAACCGTGAGTAGACCATGACCTGCAGACCACATGTGTTAGAACAAGCTATACCGATAAAATTCTCCAGCAAACATCTCCAAAACCAGAACCATAATTGGCAATCAAACCCAGAAAAAGATCACTTTCCAGACAAAGACTCTTTACATTCAATTAAAATTGGCGTGAGCTTCTCATTAAGGGCATTAAGCTAGTGACATCGAGGCTTGGTAGATAAAAGGCTGTTTTAATGGTGGAGCTATAGAGTGTTTAGGAGTTACCATTACTTCGAAAGAGATGCAGGATATCGCACAAAATGGTAAGGGAGAGTGGACTCATTGATGTCCACAACCTCTAATCACTCTCCTCTTCTTATCTTCTCAAACTCAGCCTCTCTTTTCTCCTCAGGGTACAACGCATGCTCGGGGGTGTGTAACACTAGCTCTGGTCCCTTTCCATCATCCTTAAACGTTTTTTTTTTTTTTTTTTTTTTTTTTTTTTTTTTTTTTGATGATACATATGAAGGATGATGGGGGATCTTCTTCTGATATTGCCCCAGGAGCATGCGGACCGTATCCTAGGCTCTCTTTCTGCTCAAAACAACTCGCAGACTCGGATGTATATAATTTCGGAGCAGGTGCTCGCTGGGTTGGAGCACGTGCTCTGTCCATCCGGCTTTTTCCTCTTTGGTTCTCCAGCAAGAGCGAGTTAGAGATTGTGTCAGTCCTGCTCTCCCCGACCGTTTGAAAGGAGGTTAGGCTTGGGGTGGGTACTAACTTAAAATGAGCTAGCTATTCGGGATCAGCAAGATTGGCAAAATGAATAAGAAGTCCTGAATATGTGACACGTTCCCTATCCTAATGCCCAAAACGAGAAGAATTTAAATCCGGTTAGGTTCCAATAAAGTAGAGTCTAAGTATTTCCGGTGAAACCTTAATGGGATGAAGTTTTTCTGGCCAGGAGAAGGGTCCGAATGTGAAGAGGTATTAGCTCGTCTCTGTACTCTTAGTTCTGCAACAATGGTCACTAGGAAAAACGGTCAAACTCACAAATGGTTAAAAACATCACAGATTTCGGTCCTAATTCCCACAAGTTTTGGTTCGACTCACATGACAAACTGACTCAATAAAAAGAAAGATAAAGAAAACAAATGTCATAGGTGACCCTCCCCCGGACTTACTTTACACCGTCTCCGGTGTGAAAATAAGCCAAAGAGAGACCTAGACAAGAAGAAAAATAAAGATAACAATAAAAATGAAAAGAAAATAAGGCGGATAGGACAATGATGGTGTGTGTAACCGCGATCAGGCGTCGGAATCGTCTGGGCTCTCGCTCTCCGAACGGGCAAGGCGGTGCCTCCGACGTGGTGGTCTCACCGGTGGGCTTGGGTTGGCGGCTGTGGTGGTGTGGTGGCAGCAACCGCGAGATAGTGCCGTCAGGATCCTCCGCATCAAGCTGTTGTTCTTCTGCTGCGACTCGACCATCCATCTCCAGGCCTAATCGCTCTTCTCTTTTTCTTTGGTTCTCAGTTCGCCGAGCATGTGCATCGGGTTGCTCGCGTCCTGCGAGCATGTGCTCCGCGTCTTCGTCCAACATTCCTGAAACCGAAAAGAGAAGAAACAAATCCTAAAAAGAAAAAGAAAAAAAAACTCAGCAATATATACCTGGTGGGTTGCCTCCCACCCAACGCTTGTTTTAAGTCATTAGCTTGACTCGAAAGCTCCTTAGGCAGTAGGAGGATCGCCTAGGGCGATGGTCTCACCCCTTGCATGCTCAGAGACAGCAAGATACGGCTTCAGCCTCTGTCCATTCACCACAAATTCTCCTCCTTTTGTGTCCAGCAACACAACAGCCCTGTATGGTCTAATCTCCTTGATGGTGAAGGGTCCGGACCATCGTGATATTAGCTTTCCGGGAAACAGTTTCAGCCTAGAGTTGAACAACAAGACTTGATCATTAGGAGCAAAGGTCCTAGTGAGGATCCGCTTGTCATGGTAGGCTTTGGTACGCTCCTTGTAAAGTTTTGAGTTTTCATAGGCGAGGTGCCTAATCTCCTCTAGCTCATGCAGTTGCATCTTCCTCCTTTCATGGGCGCTCTTAGTGTCAAAGTTCAGCATTTTCACTGCCCAAGCAGCCTTGTACTCTAGCTCAACAGGAAGGTGACACGCCTTACCATACACCAAGTGAAACAGTGTAGTCCCCAGGGGTGTTTTGTAGGCGGTTCTATAAGCCCATAGAGCCTCATCTAGCTTCTGAGACCAATCCTTCCTTGTTGTGTTCACTGTTTTTTGCAAAATGCTCTTAATCTCCCGGTTAGAGATCTCAACTTGGCCGCTTGTTTGTGGGTGGTATGGGGTGGCGACCTTGTGCCTCACTCCATTCTTCTTGAGAAGACTCTCAAAGACCTTGTTAATGAAACGCGATCCACCATCGCTAATGACTACCCGTGGGACACCAAACCGTGGGAAAATAACCGATTTGAACATCTTGAGCATGGTCTTTGCATCATTATTGGGGCTGGCCAAAGCTTCTACCCACTTGGACACGTAATCGACAGCCACCAATATGTACTCATTGCCGAATGAGTTCGGGAAAGGTCCCATGAAGTCAATTCCCCAAACATCAAATACCTCAACCTCCAAGATGAAATTCTGAGGCATTTCATTCCTCCTGCTGGTGTTCCCTTGTCTCTGACATGTGTCGCAAGTAGACACGAACCGCTGCGCATCTCTGAACATGGTAGGCCACCAATAACCCGCTTGAAGAGCTTTGGACACGGTTTTGAAAGTAGCAAAGTGTCCAGCATAGGGTGAGCTATGGCAATGAAACAAGACTCCAGGAACCTCCTCCTCAGTCACACACCTCCTGAAAACACCATCCGAGCAATGCCTATAGAGGTAAGGCTCATCCCAAAAATACCGCCTTATGTCTTTTAGGAACCTCTTCTTCTTGTTCCCCACAAACTCAGTAGGTTCTTTCTCTGCTGCTAGGTAGTTTGCATACTCTCTAAACCAGGGAAAACTCGGCTGTTTGTTGGTATCGATTGCCTTGCACGGGGTTTTCGAAGCATGTGCTCCCAGGCGGAGCATGTGCTCGGCGGGATCAAAGATGCCGATCGAGTAAACATGTTCTTCAGGAAGGCTATCATCCAAGGGTAGCTCTTCTTCTATCTTCATTCTTGATAAGTGATCTGCAACTCCGTTCTCAATACCCTTCTTGTCTTTAATCTCCAAGTCAAACTCTTGAAGCAACAAAATCCAACGGAGTAGCCTTGGTTTTGCATCCTTCTTGGTCAGTAGATACCTCAACGCTGCATGATCAGTGTGAACAACCACTTTGGAACCAACAAGGTATGATCGGAACTTCTCAAAAGCAAACACAACCGCTAAAAGTTCTTTCTCGGTTGTAGCGTACTTGCACTAAGCCTCATCCAAGGTGCGGTTGGCATAGTATATCACGTGCAGCTTCTTGTCTTTTCTCTGTCCCGGAACTGCTCCCACGGCATAGTCACTCGCATCAGTCATGACCTCAAATGGAAGGTCCCAATCTGGCGGTTGTACAATCGGAGCGCTAACCAAGGCTCCCTTGATCGTGTGAAACGCTTCCAAGCAAGCAGAATCGAAATCAAACTTCACTTCCTTACACAACAGCTGGGTAAGTGGTCTTGCTATCTTGGAGAAATCCTTAATGAACCGTCTGTAGAAACCGGCGTGGCCAAGGAAACTGCGGATCCCTTTTACCGAATTAGGCGGTTGTAAACTCATCATCACCTCAACCTTGGCTTTGTCAACCTCAATCCCCTTTTCAGAAATCTTGTGTCCCAGCTCTATCCCATCTCTGACCATGAAGTGGCATTTCTCCCAATTCAGCACCAGATGTTTGTCTTTACACCGCTGCAACACCCTGCACAAATTAGACAAACAAACGGAAAAGGAGCTCCCATAGACGGAGAAATCGTCCATGAAAACTTCCATTATATCCTCAATCAGGTCAGTGAAAATGGACATCATGCATCGTTGGAAGGTCGCTGGTGCATTGCACAAGCCAAACGGCATTCTGCGGTAAGCAAAGGTGCCGTAAGGATATGTGAATATGGTATTCTCTTGATCGTCGGGATGGATTGGGATCTGAAAGAAACCTGAATAGCCATCTAAGAAACAGTAGTAAGGATGGTTAGCCAATCTCTCAAGCATTTGATCAATAAACGGCAAAGGAAAATGATCCTTACGGGTCGCAGCATTAAGTTTTCTATAGTCTATGCACATGCGATGTCCCGTAACTGTCATAGTAGGAATCAACTCATCCTTATCATTCTTAACCACTGTAATTCCACCTTTCTTAGGGACTACATGAACTGGGCTAATCCAGAAACTATCAGAAATAGCATAAATTACACCCGCATCTAGAAGTTTCATTATCTCTTTCTTAACAACATCCTTTAGATTCGGGTTCAACCTTCTCTGATGTTCTACCGAAGTCATTGATTCATCTTCTAGATGTATCCTATGCATGCAAAGATCTGGTGAGATTCCTGGGATGTCATCTAGTGAATACCCTAGAGCATTTCTATACTTCCTAAGTTCACAAAGGAGCAAAGCGGTCTCTACATTGTTTAGTTCAGAGTTCACTATCACGGGGTATGTAGAGTTAGGACCTAGGAACGCGTACCTTAGCCCGGCTGGAAGTGGTTTTAGCTTTACCTTTGGAGCTCTTAACTCGCTCCAAGGACCGTCCGCTGACTTTACCGGAGCATGTGCTACAGAATCCGAAGCAGGTGCTACCTCGGCGGATTCCTCCCCTGATTGGTTCTCATCGTCTAGGCTGGCGTAAGCTACCAGTTGCTGGAACCGTGTACCTGCATCCAAAATGCGTGTAAAACCGTCGGCTTCCTCATTCAAGAATCCATACTTACCCTCTATCTTTGTCAAGGCAACCTCCAACGGGTCGAGAGTGAGAACTTCATCGGTAACCTCATGTGCAACCTCTGAACCATCATCAACCACAAAAGTCTGACCATCTATCATAGGTTTCTTGAGCAGCTTATTCATCTCAAACCTTGCGATCATATCCCCCAGCTGGAGATCGATCGCTCCCCCTTGCACATCTATAATCGCACCAGCTGTGCATAAGAATGATCTACCCAAGATCAGGGGGTCACGTGGTTCTTCTTCAAGTTCCAGAACCACAAAGTCTGCTGGTATAAGCGTGTCCCCTATCTGGACATGTAAATCCTCCAACACTCCTATGGGACGCTTGGTGGATCTATCCGCGAATACTAACGAAATCCGTGTAGACTTGAACTTCGTGTATCCCAGCCTTTTAGCCACTGAATATGGCATAAGGTTCACACTGGAACCTAGATCACAGAGGGAGTTTGCAAAAATCGTTTTACCGATTCTCACGGATAAGACAAATCGCCCTGGATCATCTCTCTTCTTTAGCACTTTGTTTTGCAGCACAGCACTGCACTCTCTTGAAACCATCATCACGTTCTCTTCCTCTGACACTCTCCCAGAAACTAACCCTTTCACATATCTCTTCAAAGCAGGTATCATCTGAACAGCATCAGCTAGGGGTAGTTTTACCGTCAATTCTCTCAACATCTCCTTGCACTTTGCATCCTCCAAATCCTTGCGAGATTTCTTAGGAGGAACAGGGTAAGGAACCCTAGGGGTGTACACGCGTGCAGGAGGTACCTCAGTAGGAACGGTCTGATCGGGAGTCGGGAGCGCGTGCTTGCTGGGTGGGAGCACATGCTCGCCGGATGCTTTGGCTTCTTTTTGACTCAACGGTGGAGTCTCAGCAGCATGTTGAGGAAGGTATTCTTCAGCAATACCCTTGCCCTTGTCAAGCCTAGCGGATGGTGCTTCTCTAGGGGGTAACTTCTTTCCTCCCCTTAGCTCAATCGCATTGACATACTCGTTCCGCGGGTTTGCTTCCCCTTTTCCGGGCAGAGTCCCAGGAGTTCTTTTCACGGCTTCAGCAGTCTGTGCAACCTGAACATCAAGCTTCTTCACATGTGACATTACTGCCTCATACTTCCCATTAAGGTCATTGTACATGGTATCGACCTTAGCGTTGATTTCCACTGAAGCTTTTTGTTGATTCACCAAGAGTTGTTGCATCATGTTTTTCAGCTCATCTTGAGAGCTGCTAGCAGGTGAAGATCCCAACTGCTGGTTGGTGAAAGGCGGTGCTTGCTGAGCGCTTGTATATGCCTGCTGGTTCCCCCCTTGGAAACGGTTTTGAGTGGGCACAAACTGTTTGCCTTGGAAGTTGTTTGAGAAGGTTTTCTGATAACCCATCTGATTCTGAGCTCCTTGCTGCGGATACACCTGATCCTGAGGATTCTCCACGTTGGTGCTTCTATAGGACAAATTCGGATGGCTTCTGTAGTTCGGGTTGAAACCCCTGTTCTGCACAAAACCTTGCCCACTCACATAATTAACCTCCATCGTTTCATCCTCTCCATCACAAATCTCCTGAGCTAGTGGCATGTCTCCGGTCTCATCGACAAAATGGACAGTTTTCTGGCTCCCCTTCAGAAGAAGGTTCACCTTGGCTGTCAACTCGTCGATCTTTTGCGTATTGACACTGTTAACCTTCACGGACCTGTCATACTCAGGAGCCTTGTTGCTGGAGCTTGCAGCTAGGTTCTCAATCAACTGATATGCTCCTTCCTTAGACTTTGTCATAAAATCCCCATTGCTGGCCGAGTTGAGAGCGTTTTTGTAGTCCCAGTTAACTCCATCATAGAAAATGCCCAGAATCTGTTCATCACTGAATCCATGGTGCGGACACTCTCTACGGTACTCTTTGTACCTCTCCCAAGCCTCGCAGAAGGCTTCTCCAGTGTGCTGTTGGAACGATGAAATCTTGTTCCTCAGGACAGCGGTCTTAGCCTTGGTGTAGAAATGGTCCAGAGACGCAGATCTACACTGTTCCCATGATGTCAGAGACCCAGGTGGCAATGACTTCAGCCAACGTGAAGCTCTATCCGCAAGAGAGAAGGGAAAGAGCTTGCACTTCAGAAAGTCTGGCGGTATCCCATTTGAACCAGTGGTGCTACATATCTCCTCAAAATTCTCGATGTGGTCCATCGGAATCTCAGCTGGGAGACCGTGAAATAGGTGCTGCTTCACTAGAGAGATCATCTGTGGCTTGATCTCAAAATCTTGTCTCGGGATGGTGGGAGGAACAATCGCCGATCGGTTGGTGTAGAACACATGCGGGTTTTCCTTGTCCCCAATGGACAGTTGTGGCGGCGCGGCTCTTTCGTGTTGAGCACGGAGCAACTGTCCCAACTGTTGTCGAAGTTGCTGCAACTCGGCAGCCATATCCTCATTGTTTCTATTGTCACCCATGTTGACGGATTGAAACTTTCTGTTCTTGCGGTTTGTTCTTTCTGCCAAAGAGAGCTCTGCGGCTGACAAAGCAACTAGTTCTTCGGTGTTGTTTCTTCTTGTAGATCTTCTTGAAATGCACCTGAAACACACGCAAAGAAGAAGCAGAAAGACAAATCAGTAAGGTCTTAGTCTAGTAATTTCGCCGAAAACCAAAGGTAAAAATTTGATCCCCGGCAACGGCGCCAAAAACTTGATACACAGAGTTTTAAACCCTATTTTCCTACTGCAAGTGCACAGCAAAGAAGTAGTACTTCGGGGTCGAATCCCACGAAGACCAAGTTTTACTCTATGGTTCTATTGGTTCAATTTCAAGCTAAGACAATTCGAAGTTGGGTTTGTTTGGTAACAGTAACGCGATTAAAACGGTATAAAAAGGCAATAAGCAAAACACCAGATCAGGGATAATTCTCGGGAATTTCAGAGATAGCAACTAAACAACTATTCAGGGCATAGATTAAGTACCAATCTAGAAATCAAACATAAATATAAACTGATCCACTGTCGTGGTATCAATAACTCTATCTGATCGATTCTGTGCGGAAACGCGGAGCACATGCTCAGACATCCGGAGAAAACTACTCAGACATAGAGAAAATAACAATAGTGAAGACAATCGATTATATAAAGCCCTATTTGTGTTATGTTGCTAACCCATGACACCCCTTTTGAAACCCCTAATCTAGCAAAGAAAACTACTCAGACATAGAGAAATTAATCATAGCAAAAGATGAGAAATTCAATGACATAAAAATAAAAAGGGTTCAGAGAATGCTTCACAAGGTAGCCGCTCTTCTCCCTCTCACAAAAGTGTCGCTCCAAAAACAAAAGAAAAGGTATATTATCTCTCCTAAAAACCCTAGATTAAATAGCATACAAGTAGAGAAAAATAAGGAAAGATTCCAAATTCAAATCTCCCTATTAAAAAACGATCTCAGCCCTCTTTCTTTCACAAAGGATCGCCTAAAATAAGGGGAATTAGGCAGGGAATCGGCGCCTAGATGCTTGCCACGTGTCGTCATGAAACGGTAGAGTTGGGAGCAAGTGCTCGGAAATCGGGAGCATGTGCTCCTGGGTCTAAAATCAGCTTTTCTGCTCCAATTCAACTCCTTTCTGCTCTGATTGCTCCTGCTGTTCCAATCCTTGCTTTTAGCTTCCTAGCCTCTTATTATAACCTGAAAAGGACTCAAACAACTACAAAACTATCAAATAAACAGGGTCAAAGTGAGTCAAAACCGTAACATATCAATTACCGCCCCTACTAGAACCACCCTGCTGCTGAGCCCTACTAGGCTGATTTGCTGGACTAACTGCCACTGACTGTGCCCGGATGTCCTCCTCAATCGCTGCTGCAGTCTCAACCAGCTCTGCACGCGTAGCATAACTCTGCCCTCTACAGTGAACCCTCAAATCGTCACGTAGGGCCCTCAAAAACCTCCTGATTTGAGTCTCCTCAGACTCCATATCCCGACCCCCATACCTCAGAAGTCGACTGAACTCCAAGTCAAGCTCCCGCACTGACCAGGTTCCCTGAGCTAGCTGAAGGAACTGCACCTCCAACCTATCCAGTCCCTCTCTAGGGAAATACTTGCGGTTGAACTCCAAGACGAAGTCAGCCCAAGCCATCTCCCTCTGCACTCTCCTGGCTGCCACAATACTCCACCACAACTGAGCATCACCAGTTAAATAGTGGACCCCAATGTCCACCCAAAACTCCTCAGGACATCTCAGAGTATAGAAGTTACGTTCCACACTCGTCCTCCACGCCTCCACAGCGGTAGGATGTGGGGGCCCATCTCTGTCAGCATGCTGATATAACGAGAGTGAACCCCCACATCCGCAGCCACTGGTTGCCGCTCCTCCGCCACCACTGGTGGCACTACCTGAGCCTGAGCCGGTGCCATTGGCGGTAACCGCTCTAACAACTGTGCCAGCAAACCCGCAAAGTCGACACCCGGGACTCCACCCATTGGGAACCCGCACCTGGGGCCCTAACATCACCGGCTACTGGAGCATCAACACCGCCCCCTCCGGCCACACTCACGGAATCTCCCTGGACATCCTGCGACTCGCCAACACCCTCTGCTGTCACCCTCTGCTGTCACCCTCTTGTCCTCGGTCTCACTAAGCACTGGGGGTCTCCTCCTACCACGACCACGTCCGCGTCCACGACCACAACCAGCAACAACAACACCTCTGACCATCTGCACTACCATGAACAGAAGGCTAAGAACAGAAACATAAACTCACCGTGGAATCACACAGTAGGCTCGAAGAGGATGTTCTAGGACTCCATGCCACACGCAATTGACTAACTCACATAATCAATCAAAGCATGAAATTCCCAAACATCTACAGCACAAAGCCTAGTGAACCCAAACCTAGAACCATAAGGGCTCTGATACCAAACTGAAACGACCCAACCGTTTTTTTTTTAATTAATAAATAATAAATAGAAATATAATATAAACTAAAACTAGTGGTCCCATACCCACTAGCCACCTATCCACAACCACAGACAACACCGGAAATTGCAATAAATATCTAATAATAATATAACCAATAATTATCCATAACAACAATCCAATAATCAAACATCAGGAAACATGAAACTGGCAACCTAACAATGTTCCTAAAAACTCAACTCTAGCAACCTAGCAATGCCAGACAACATACAATCGAGTCCCTAGAACATCCTCATCTTCATCGCCTTGATTCCACGATCACACTTTGCCTTTACCTGCACCACAAACACATATTGAGATGCACAAGTATTTGATAAACACTTAGTGAGGCAATCGTCCCATCTACTGGGCTATACACACAAGCAACAGTGATTCCAATTTTCCAAACAAACAACAAACAAAACATCGTCTCACTGGAAGGCAGGTGTCGACCGACACCAGCCAAGTGTCAACCAAGGACAGATAACGGTACGATACCAGCGACGATAGCGGTACGGTACCGAGGACAGTTGCAATACGATGGCGGCACGTTAGTGATACGCTAACGATAGTGATAGGTACGACACGAAGGACGTTAGCAATAACGATGGTGATACTAGTATGCTACGTACGCGGTGCTGGGATAATACGTACGTGGTACGAGGATAACACGTACGGTGGTGCGATGGGTTAGTACAACAGTTCACGATGGATGGTACGGGAGTAATGCAATACCATGCCCGATGAGTGGTACAGGTAAGGATCGAGAATGGACAGCAAGGTCTTGGAGTACACCGAGACATGGCACAGTGGATTGGTGGAGCAATCTTTCCGCGGATGGACGGAATAAAGTATTCCAGCCCATCTTTTATTGTCTCTTGGTCACTTTGGGGATGGTTGGCTGTGTGACTAAGGAACAATAAAGGATGGTCCAATATAGTGAGCTACACGGACACGAACATGGTACGAGTGGTAGTTGGATCTAATGGACCGCGGTACGGATGGATAATACAATCTATCCAGAGGCTACAAACTCATAAGGTACACGTGAAGGTGAGATGTGTACTTAATAAGTGGATATGTGATTAATGGGTTAAATCATGGTAAGTTACTGTTTAAGCTGCGTTAAGTATGTATTAGAAGGGAGTTGAACGAGTTAAAAGTTAATAGGCCCGCAATTTTTTTTATGGCCATTTACGGCTATGTACGGAATTATAGGGTCGGGTCTTACAATAGCCTTCGTGAGCAAGCCCAACCCCTCCTCCGGATCGTCAAGTCTTTCTCCGTGATTAAACAAAATAATAATAATAATTCTTATTTCTAGGCCTATTCATTTTGGAATTCGGACTAAAACCACAAAAAAAAAATGTTGGAGGGTATTTACCCAAAGTAAGTATATGAGTGATGAGTTTGAGGATACGATCTCCTCTCTTATCTCTCTTCTCAGTGTAAGATATAACCTGAATATGAAACTCTCTTATTCTCAATACCAATTGTTGTACAAAGCAGAAACTAGAGCATCATCTTCTCTTGCTCACTAACCTTAGATCTCACACAGGAGAAATCATACAACATTCAGCATAAAGCTCCCTAAATAATGAGAGTGAGTATTTTAATTATACTAAGAACGGGTTTGTTACAGATATTTTCAATACTAAAATATTTTCTTCTTTATTTTAATATTTTTTCTCACGTGTCTCTTCACTCGCATGTGTCACGTAGACTTGCCTAAGCTTATCAATGAGACCCTTCTTTATTATATTACGTTAAAAAATATCATTTTAGAATTTTATTTTTATTTTACAAAAAGTGTCATTTTACATTTTCAATGCATTTTTGATATTTGATTTCTTAATTTTACTCGTAATCTATAACTAAATTAACCTATTAAATACTTATTAAATAAAGATATATATGTATATTTTAATGTAATCTTTATTTATGTTAAATGTGTCAAAATGATATTTTTTATGAAACAGAGGGAGCACGTGACTTCCTTCGAAATTAATGGTTATTGAGTTTTGTGTTTTTTTTGCTCTGTAATCGTATTACATGTATCTGAATCTTACTTATCAAATTGAAATCAATACCATGCCAAAGCAACTACAATTCCAAATATTTGTAGAGCCCTATCCGAAATTAGAGCGTATGTAAAATGGGACACCAACCGGACGGTACTTATTGTCAAGCCACACAGCCATTCCTTTTGCCTCCAAAATAGGCTGTTTCGTTAATGATATAGAAAACGAATCCAAATTAGAACATCAGTAAAAAACCAACACAAAGGCTTGATGAGAGCACCAAAATAACCTCTTTGTTTGGAAGTTTAAAGATAAACTGTTCAAAGTAAATGCGCGCCAAAGATGTCCCTGATATCCTTGTTTTCACCACAAACTTGCATCCACTCTGTTCACAGTAAAAAATAAATATACAAACAAAATCTTATAAATTGTGACAAGCAGGATAGGAAAACATGTCCACATTTACATGTAAAGGTGCAAGAAACTTGATTGACAACTCAGAAATGGCCAAAGCTTCACCAGAACGGGATACTTCATCACAGTTGATACCGATACTGTCCATAAACTCGTGTTGACCTTCGTATAAAAAAAGTTTAACAAACAATATTTGGTAAGAATGGGAGATATATAGCCTAATTAATTATAGCAACCGAATTAAACTAACCGTGTTGGCAGTAGTTTACATAAACAGAATTGTTCACAACACCGAACTGATCTAATTCATAATCGCGAACTATAAGTTCAGTTTCATGGAGCCCATTCACTCTGCCATATGGAAAATTTTCATATAAGATTATGAATCAGAAATATTAGTTCTCTACACCCTCTTGGCCATTATAGATTATATATGTACAAATCTTCATACTTAGTCTAGGTTCCCCTACCAGAAAAAGAAATATTAGATCTCTTATGAAATGAAGTTAGAGAGATCTTTCTGTACCCTTTGCCACCTTTCAGTTTGAGACATGCGACAGGTTTAAAGGTCTTTGCATTCCGGAGAGGTAGGACAACCGGTCGACTCCAAAAACAGGGAAACACTACAGGTAGAGCTGGTGCAGTCGTTCCGGTAGCTTGAAGCATTGTACTTCTTCGAGTGACGATGCTCAAATGCTTGAAACAAGTTTGACAACCTTTTCGTTTGGTTTGTGAAAATGGGTTTCAGTTACCACATATGAGTGTGTATATATATATAACAAAAACAAGGAATCTTCTCCAATGCTGCCGTTGTCTCAGAGAAATAAATTAACAAAAGATTGTATTTTTTGAAATAGAAGACGTACTTCCTCTGTATATATCTCTGTACTTACAATTATTAGGATAAAGAAAATTAAATATTTTCTAAAAAACAAACACAAAAATTTAAATGTTTTTAAAATCAAGAGGTTATTCAATTTTTGGTGTTAAATTATAAGTTCATGTTATCAATTAAAAGTCAGTGTATATTATTATTTTTAATTATAATATAATATAATTAATATATATATATATATATTTAAAACTTGAGACTATGTTTGTTAGTGGTACATTATAAATTCATGTTACAGATTAAAACCAAAAGGATTTGATGCATATTATTATTTATAATTCTAAATAATGTAAATAATTAAAATAGTTTGAGTGATCTATTTTATTTATCGTTTGCAAAATTGAAAAATGGTGAAATTTGTTAAACAAAGGTATATCCAAGAAAGGAGAAAATATTAATCAAGTGCTCAAAAATTAAAATAATGTATATATTTAAGAGAAATGTATAAGGTTACTTGAAATAAAAAAATATTAAAGAAAACTTATTCTCAACATCACACACACTAAAAAAAATAGTGAAAGATACTAAAAGAAATTTTAGAAAGCTATCTATAATAAAAACAATTATAATAGTAGTTGTAGATTGTAGAATTTTTACTAAAATTTTAAAAAGAATTATATTTTTGGATAAATACACATATTTAAAAGTTAGAGTAATCTTATGAATTTGTAGATTTAGGAGAATCGAAATAAAAACTTCGCTACAAAGTGGATATATTCTGTAATATTGTTTTCGTCTATGTTAGTAAATAATGATCACTCAACCGATAAAAAGAACAGAGTAAAAAATGAAAATAGTTATGATATTTTTTCATAATCAATATATTATAAGTGAGATAATAGAATATGAAAAAAGAGTAGATAAAAGAGATGACGAATATATACCAGAAAAAAAAAAAATTTGTGAAAAATATCACCCATCTTAGTTTCGCGGATGAATTGCTTGTTTTCTTTGATGGTTCTGAATCTTCTCTCGAGGCCATCATCGAAATCCTTGATAGCTTCAAGACAACTTCAGGTTTGGGGGTTAATCTTGCAAAATCCTGCCTTTTCCTTGATGGAAACAACGTTGACATCATTGGTGCAATGGCCTCTAGTCGGAACTTAATGCACGGATCCCTTCCAGTCAGATACCTGGGAGTTCCCCTAATCACTCAGAAGCTCACTCCTTCAGATTATCAGCCACTCATTGACAGAGTGAAGATGCGTATCTCTGGTTGGTCTCACAAGCATCTGTCGTTTGCAGGAAGGCTCCAGTTGCTGAAATCAGTTATTAACAGTACTATTATCTTCTGGGCGTCTATCTTCCTTCTCCCAAACAATTGCTTGGAGGAACTGGAACAGATCTGTAGCGCTTTTTTGTGGAAAGGAGTTGCTGACTCAGCTCGAGGAGCTAAGGTTTCTTGGGAGGTTGTCTGTTCTCCTAAGTCTTTGGGGGGTCTGGGGTTGAAGAGGCTTGTGGATTGGAATCAGATTTTCGGGTTGAAGCTGATATGGCTGATCTTCGCACAGGCTGGGTCTCTCTGGGTCTCGTGGGTGAGGAAACACTTGATTAGGGGAAGGAGCTTCTGGATCGTCGATTTCAGAACTACGGGTAGTTGGATTTGCCGGCGGTTGGTTAAGCTAAGAGAGATAGCAAGACCCTATGTTCACTGTGAGATTGTTACTGGTCGTGACTCCCTCTTCTGGCATGATAATTGGACAGGACTAGGCTCTCTCCTAGAGGTTGTTGGAGAGCTTGGTCCTCGTATTACAGGCATTGGTCTATATTCTTCCGTAGCTGGGGTTGTTTGCAATGGGGGTTGGAATCTACCGAGGGGAAGGAATCCTGCAGTTCAGCTACTTAGATCGTGCATTCAAGCTCATTCACCACCTACTTCGGATCAAGGAGAAGACATTTTCTCTTGGCAGCTCACTCCAGATCAACCTCAAGTAAATTTCTCAGCAATGAAAACTTGGAGGCATCTACATCCTGCAGGTCCATCGGTTCCATGGAATACTCATATCTGGTTCAAGGAGAACATACCAAAAATGGCTTTTCTGTCTTGGCTCACAGTTTTGAATAGGCTCACAACGAGGGACATACTGAGGAGCTGGAATTTGCAGGTTCCGCCAGCTTGCCTCTTGTGCCCTTCGGGAGAGGAATCAAGGGACCACCTCTTCTTTCAATGTCCCTTCTCCAAAGTACTATGGCTGGACTTCTTTGCTCATTTGATCCCCCGCAATCGAATACATTTGTTGGATTCCTCGATTGGATCAAGTCACCAACTTCGACCAGGAAACTTAATATCATCTGTAAGATTCTCTTTCAGGCTCTCTTACACTATCTGGGCGGAAAGGAATGCCAGGCTCCACTCAACAAACTTCCGAACAGAGAACTCCATCCGCAAACAAATTCAACTAATCCTAAGAAGACGTCTCCTAGGACTTGACAATGAAGACAAGTCTACTCCAGCGCGATCACCACAAGACACTTATCTCCATCTTTGGTTTTCAAACTTCCAGCCGGTTTAAACGTACACAATTTCTTTTATTTTCCCACAATGTATTCTCCTTTGAGAAAAAAAAAAAAAAAAAAAAAAACTGAACCCTTCTGTGGGTTTTTAAAGATAGGTGCGTTTCTTGCGCCACAAGCGATTTGGTGGGTTATTGGACACACGCGCAAAATGGACCCTTCTGATTGGCTAAAAACTGAAAATAGTTTGGTTGTAGCTCGTTGTTCCTCCTCTCTCTTTTATGTTTTCTTTTGTTTGTTTGTTTTTTATTTATTTTAAACTTGGGAAAATGAAGAGGTTCATTTCTGATAATCATTGATCTCGCTCGCTGCCACAAGAATATTGAAAACACAGCTTGACGATCACTAAGACTCTGTTTATCATTTATACTTTCAGGTTAAAGTGCTAATCATAGACAATATCACGTCCCATTTCCGCCAGGATTTAGTCCAGAGGACACGAAGCGTTACAGTTCATGAAGCTTGCCAAAAATTTCTTACTTGCGGGCGGTAACTAAGAATGTCCGAAAGAATTGATCTAATTCCCAACACATTGGGCAGTAAGAATGTCCGAAAGAAATGATCTAATTCACAACACGTCATTGACTAGCCTAAGTGGAGGTTCCTAATAAAAATCTTGACTATCCAATCTCAGGTTGTGTTACTAAACTACACTGAAGGCTCAAATTGCTCTTGCATTAGGTGAACCAAAATCAAACCTAATGTCAATTTTTGTTATTATTATCATCACTCATTTGTTACGATTCTTAAATTATTCAGTGTGTGCCGTTTTCAGAGTATAGCATGTCTCATTCCCGCACCAATTAACGGAGTTATTCTGTATTGGAATGGTAATGAGCATTACGCATATATTGATAAGTCCCCTTCAGCTTCGACTTCGTAGGGTAATGAGCATTACGCGTATATTAACTAGTAGAGTTCGATCACTCTTGTATGTGGTACGATGACAGAGAATCTTTTCTCCTTCTTGACTACAAACACAAATGTTAGATTTGAGATTTAACAAGATATATGCATAAATGCTACAGAGGGACAAGTTTCATCAGCAAGATCAAGTTTGGTTGAGTAACTTCTACATCTATAGAGGGAGACGGATGAACAACTGCTATAGATAGATATTTTAAAGCTTTTTAACATTCAACATTAATATATCAACTTTTCTTGAAAAGTTAAAAGTTTTTTAGATGTTAGAAACTTCATCTTACCTTGTGAATTTGCAAATTATAATTTCTGTTCCTTTTACTTCACCACATGCTTGTACATATTATTTAATAATAATATGAAAAGAACTAAAATTATTTTATTATATAAAACTTGGTTCTCAAATTTAGTAACTCACCAGATCGTGACATATGTCAGTTTTAATGATTAAATATCAAAGTTAGTAAATCATCAGATCGTGACACATGTCAGTTTTAACCATCAGATATCACAATTTTCAAGCTTAATTAAACATAACATAAGATAATTGTAATCTTATTATATTAAAAAAAAAAATTGTTAATCCTAAAAGGAAAATGATTGTAAATACACCCCTCTATATAAACAAATATATGATGACATATTTTACACCAAACAAAATAATTTATACTAGATTTGTTTTTCTTAGTAAAATTCTCTTCAAATGTAAAACAAAAATATTAACAGTTTTAAAAATATTAAAAGGCAATTATAAGAAAATTAGAAAATTTAAACAGCTTTAAAATTGAAAAGATCATAATAAGGTAATTATATAATAAGATATCATAAAATTCATAATTATAATTTTTTATTTATTTTAATTTTAAGTTGCTAATTTTACAAGAAAAAATATTACTTTTTATATAAGATCAAAAAATGATTGTGAAAATATACAATTAATTACTGTTTCAAAAAAAATGTAAATAATCACCTTTACAGAAAGAAAAAGATGGTTGAAGTAAAAAAAAAAAAAAATCGCCTCATATTTTTTTTCACCAATCAAATAATTTATTGAAAAAGACTGTTATTGTAAATATATATAAGATATGAGTATATAAGATTAACGTATGCATTTTTGTAACTATAAAAATATTAAAGTGAATAGACATATAATATATTATTTAATTTGTTGATAAAGACAATTTGTTAATAGTAGTATAGACTAAAGAGTATATTTTAACGGTAAAAAAATATTTGTGTGTACAATTACACTTTTAGTGGTAATGTATATAGTAGATTTGTAAATGGATTTATATTAGTGAATTATAGCAAAAAAAAACCAAATATTTTCTATAACTAAAAGTTTATCTCTTTACTTTTATACATTGTTTTTACTTATAAAAAGAATTAAATATATATTCTTTGTTAAATTTAATTTAATTTTAATAACTTTTAACTCATCTACAACTATTTTCTTTAACTCAAAAGTTAACTAATTATTCTTTTTTTTTAACCAAACAATAAATTAAAAGAGAAATTACTCGGTTAGTTGTCCAAGCTGGAGGGAAGAGGTTTACAAAAGAAACCTCAGAAATAAGAGAACATGAATCACAAACAAGACAAGTTGCCTTTGTATTTGACGCACGCGGGTTCCAAGAGATGGAGAATAGTAGGAAAGACTCCAGTGAGTTAAACTCATAGAACAGGTTGGAGAAGGACAGCCACTCTTCAAGAACTGCACCGTAGTGAGTAACTCAGCACAATCAATCTCGAAATGTTGACAAGCGATCCCTGTAGACGTATCCACTCCATGACCCACATCAACGCTTCTAACTCTGAATGTAGGGGGAAGGAGCTCCATCTTAGACACTTGGCCCCCAACAACAAGGTTCACTCCTCACCAACGCAACATGACCAGCCCAATCCTGAATGCACATTGGTTGCTTTTCAGGAACCATAAATCTGACAACTAGGTGAAGAAACCTAGACATATGAAGACGGAGATGGAGCTGACATGATCGCCGTAAAAGAGAGTGCCTCTTCCCAAGCTAACTTATCACCCAAAGCCTGAACAATTATATCATTTGCCTCGATCTCTATACATTACAATTTTTTTTTTATTTTTGGCCTTCCAAATTGCCCATAAAATCCATGGTAATTGAAGAAGTTAATGAGGATCAGCCCTCCAGAAAACAATCCAAATTCAAGTACAGCGACTCATATGGAAAAACCTTTGACGACACCATAGTCGGAGATAAATCCCAAACTTCACACGAGCAAGCGCATTCAAAGAAAACATGATTGATAGTCTCAACCGCAGAGTCACACCTTTTACACCAAATATCACATTAGACAACTCTGTGTATCTGTTTATTTTTATAGATAGTTTTTATTTACTAAAAATTATTTTATATTCTTTGTTAAATTTTATTTTATTTTAAAAGCTCTAAACCCGCACATCGGGCGGATCCTAATCTAGTTTTATTATATAAAACTTGGTTTTTTAAAATTAGTAACTCAAGTGAAGGGCACACGTGTAAATTTTGTTTATCAGAAATTTTGCTATATGTAAAACAATTTTTTTAAAACAATATTTAAAATGTAAAAATATATCTATAAGATTTTTTTTAAAGTTTCAAAAGATATTATAAGGAAATAAGAAAAAGAAATGTACAAAAAGTCAAAACTGATTGAAACGACCCGATCCGTTTTTTTTTAATTAATAAATAATAAATATAAATATAATATAAGCTACAACTAGTAGTCCCATACCCACTAGCCACCTATCCACAACCACAGACAACAGCGGAAATAGCAATATCAATAAATATCCAATAATAATATAACCAATAAATATCCATAACAACAATCCAATAATCAAACATCAGGAAACATGAAACCGGCAACCTAACAATGTTCCTAAAAACCCAACTATAGCAATCTAGCAATGCCAGAGAACATACAATCGAGTCCCTAGAACATCCTCCTCTTCATTGCATTGATTCCACGATCACACTTTGCCTTTACCTACACCACAAACACATATTGAGATGCATGAGTATTTGATAAACACTCAGTGAGGCAATCATCCTATCTACTGGGCTATACAAACAAGCAACAGTGATTCCAATGTTCCAAACAAACAACAAACAAAACATACAAACCAGGAAATCAAACATCGTCTCGCTGGAAGGGAGGTGTCGACCGACACCAGCCAAGTGTCGACCGACACTGGCCTTGATGTCGACCGACACTACACCACAGTGTCGATCGATGCCCAATTTGCTGGTGTCGACCGACACCAAGTGGTGTCGATCGACACTCCCTCTGCAATCGCGATCCGCTCGAAGTCGAGAGTCGAATCTCGCTCCCAACCTCCTCCAAATCGCCCAATACTCATAACCCAAGCCAAATTCGTCCATAGGAACCTGTAGCAACCAATCCCAGCAAGAAAAACACACAAAACAACAACAAATAAGCAAGAACAAGGAAATCAAAGGCTTAGATTAGCCATGGTCATGCACTCACCTCTTTGCAAGAAGATTCAGACCAACAACGAATCCAACCTTCCTAGCAAGCTTCTAACTGCTTCCTAGCCTTGGATCTCTCAAGAACAACAAGGAAATCTCCCAATCTCTCTCTAGAACCTCAAAACAATTTTCTCTCTTTTGTTTTTCTCAAAAACGGAGTGAGACAAAACCAAACACGGTCTAGGTCGTTTTCTCCCTTTTAAAATCTCGGTTCAATGGTTTTTCCTAAACCAAACCGGTCCAAATCGATAATTAAATCGAACTGGTCAAACCAGAGAATATTTGTGTCGATCGACACCACCATAGTGTTGATCGACACCCAACCCAGAAAACCAATAATTGCTTCACGGTGTTACAATTCTCCCCACCAACATAAATTGGTCCTCGAATCTCGAACAACCATCAGCCAAGGACTCCCGTGCAACCGTCTCCACGGCACGCACTCCTCCGACCGATCTACGAAAGGTCACCTCTAGGCGATAGACTCACGCTCCAGGCATTATTTGCTCTCGACTTTTGGACTTTCCTTTACTCAGAGGCCTAAACCTTGAGTTTTTATTGGCTCCTCATCAGGCCGAAGCCTGCATGCCATAATATTGGCTCCTCATCAGGCCGAAGCCTGCATGCCATAATATATAAGGAAGTCCAATACTCGTCTCTTGGGTTGCCACCCTACAGCGCGCCCCCGGATCGTCATCCGAAGTCGATATACCAACCATACCCCCAAGCCACAAAGTCTCAGAATATGACAGTACTAGGAGAACCTAAGTCCCCTCAAGAGTCGGGAGCAAACAATTCTGAACACGTCTGAGTCCTATCCCTATCCAGGTTTCCTTCCCGTTGCTAGCGTAAGACATCTCATTGTCCTACCAACCTCATATCCCCTCACTGGAATACCTCATGACCACACATGGATCATCTCACTGCCACAAGGGCCAAATAAATGTCCTCAACAGGACCGTCACAAAGACCAAACAAATCTCCTAAACAGGACCGTCACAAAGACCAAACAGATGTCCTAAACAGGACCGTCACAAAGACCAACAAATATCCTAAACAGGACCGTCACAAAGACCATCTGTCCCGAAGTCCCGTCACAAAAACCACACATATGGCTAAACAGCCCGCCACAGAAGCCACACATCTGGCTAAATAGCCCGCCACAAAGGCCACACAATATCTCAAAAGACCGCCACTAAGGCCACACAATGACTAAAAAGTCTGCCACAAAGGCCACACAATGACTAAAAAGTCCGCTATTAAGACCACATAAGCCCCTCCAAGGCTCTCTCCACTTAAATGGACAAATTTTAACTCACATAAAACTTTCCACTTTTACCACTTTCCACTTTTGGAAACTTTCCACTTTAGGAAACTTCTAATTCAGGAAACTTTCCTCCAAAAACCCCGCCTCACGGAAACTTTGTACCCCGAGCACCACCTCATCTTTTTACTTAGTCGCACAACCAACCACCCCAAGCGACCAAGTAAACAAGAGAGATGGGCTGGAATACTCCATTCCCGCTCCAGCCACGGATTAAAGATGGGACCAGGCTAGACGAGCTCAAGTCGCGGCTTGCTTCTCATACCACTTCTTAAACCTTGCCTTCATCCTCGCCTCAGGCTCCCAGGTCTGCTCCTCAACACCATCACAGTCCCAAAGGACTCTCATCAAAGGAATCTTCTTCTTCCGAAGTTCCTTGATCCTCCTCTCGAGAACCCTCACTGGTCTCGCCTCCAAAGTCATGTTAGGCTGAAGATCCTCAGGAATCTTAGCTAACAACTGATCATCCTCATGGAGACACTTCCTCAACATAGAAACATGGAAAACCTTATGGAATGCACGCAAAACCTCAGGTAACTCCAGTCTATAAGCCACTGGTCCAACACGCTCAAACACTCTGAATGGACCCATGTACCTCGGACTCAACTTAGTCTCAGTTAATGACCTGTTTGGACCCCGCAACATGGCCATCTTGAGGTACACCCTGTCTCCTACCTAAAACTCAAGATCTCTCCTCCTTCTATCGGCATAACTCCTCTGCCGATCCTGAGCCTCCTTCATGTTCAGCTTGAGAACCCGAATCTTCTCTGAGGTCTCCTGAACAAAATCTGCCCCGTAAATGCTCCTCTCCCCCACCTGAGTCCAGCATAACGGTGTACGACACGGCCTCCCATACAAAACCTCATAAGGAGCCATCTTGATACTCGCCTGATAACTGTTGTTGTAAGCAAACTCTACCAAGCTCAAGTGATTTGCCCAATGGCCTCCCCAATCCAACACACACATCCTCAGCAAATCCTCCAGCGTCTGAATCATCCTCTCTGACTGTCCGTCTGTCTGGAGATGATAAGTTGTACTCATATGCACCTTAGTGCCCATCTCTGCCTGAAACGCTCTCCAAAACACCGAAGTGAACTTAGAATCCCTATCAGACACGATGCTCGCTGGCAACCCATGCAACATGACTATCTCCTTCACATACTTCTTAGCCAAGACCGCTGCTCCATCAGTCTTCTTAATGGCCCCAAATCCCCCTCCTGAGCCAACTGCACCTTGCTCAGAAGATCAGCTCTACCAACTGCCTCCAAACCCAATGGTTCCTGAGACACAACACACAAACTCAACGCACCGATCTCTCCTACCAGAGACTCCATCTCCTGCTCCTGAGCCGAAGCTACCCTCTTCCGACTCAGAGCATCTGCAACCAAGTTAGCCTTACCAGGATGATAGGCTATCTCCAAATCATAGTCTGCCACAAGCTCCATCCACCGCCTCTGCCTCAAATTCAGCTCAGGCTGAGTGAATATATACTTCAGACTCTTATGATCTGTAAACACCTGTACCTTTGCACCATAAAGATAAGATCTCCAAATCTTCAGGGCAAAAACTACAGCACCCATCTCCAAGTCATGAGTAGGATAGTTGCCTTCATGCTTCTGCAACTGACGCGAAACATAGGCAATCACCTTCCCATGCTGCATCAGAACACACCCCAAACCAACTCTAGATGCATCGGTATAAACCATGTAGGGTTCTCCCTGCTCTGGAAAAGCCAACACTGGCGCAGTAGTCAACATCTCCTTCAGGCTTGCAAAGCCTTCCTCACACTCCTCTAACCAAAAAAAAGGAACATCCTTCCCTGTCAACTTAGTCATAGGACGTGCTCTGCTCGCAAACCCCTGCACAAACCTCCTATAGTAACCTGCCAATCCAAGAAAACTCCTGATCTCTGTGGCATTCTGCAGTGTAGGCCAATCTCTGATAGCCTGAATCTTCTTCGGATCTACAGAAACCCCGTCTGCAGACACAATATGACTCTGAAAGCCCATCTCGCACTGCCAAAAACTGCCCTTGCTCAACTTAGCAAACAACTTCTGCTCCCTCAGCTTCTCCATAACTGCCCTCAAATGCACTGCATGCTCCTCAGGACTCTGAGAATAAACTAGGATATCGTCGATAAAAATGATGACAAATACATCCAGAAACTGCTGAAACACCCTGTTCATCAATCTCATAAACGCTGCTGGTACGTTAGTCAACCCGAAAGGCATCACCACAAACTCATAATGCCCATACCTCGTCCTGAATGCAGTCTTCCTCACATCTGCCTCATCTATTAGTATTTGATGATAACCCGACGCCAGATCTACCTTGGAGAACCAAGTAGCACCCCTCAACTGATCCAACAACTCATCAATCCTGGGAAGAGGGTACTTGTTCTTCACAGTGACCCTGTTCAACCCCCGGTAATCAATACACAACCGGAAACTCCCATCCTTCTTTTTGACAAACAGCATCTGTGCTCCCCACGGTGATACACTAGGATGGATAAATCCCTTACTCAACAAATCCTCTAGCTGCTTCTTCAGCTCTGCCATCTCTGCTGGAGCCATTCTGTAAGGAGCCTTGGGAAACGGCATCGTCCGTGGTTCCAGTTCAATCGTAAAAGGATCAGAACGAGGTGGTGGTAACCTCTACAACGACTGGAACATATCCTCAAACTCCTCTACAACTGGAATACCGCTAACCGTAGACTTTCCCACTGACTCTGGCATAGATATGGTAACCAAATAAGCCTCACGACCCTTCTCGATCATCTTCCCAGCCTGAATGGCCGAGATCACGAGACTCCCCGAAGTCGGTTTAATACCCTGAAAAACCAACTTCTCTCCTGGACGCTCAAACTCCACTCTACCCTGATAGCAATCCAAATGCACCATGTGCCGATGCAACCAATCCATCCCGAGAATAACATCATACAACACTGGACTGATAAGCAAATCCGCAGGCCACGACTCCCCTGCGATCTGAATATCAATTCCTCTGACTCGTCCAATAACCCTCAGGAACTTGTCTCCCACAACTCTGACAACTCTTGTACGTTCCCCAGGATCCCCTCTGATTCTCGCGCTCTCTGCACACTCCGGAGTAATGAAGCTATGAGAACCTCCAGAATCAAACATAACATGAGACTTAAACCCGCCCACCAACAATTTCCCTACACAAACCTCATGTGTTGAGAACCCTATTTTCCTACTGCAAGTGCACAGCAAAGAAGTAGTACTTAGGGGTCGAATCCCACGAAGACCAAGTTTTACTCTATGGTTCTATTGGTTCAATTTCAAGCTAAGACAATTCGAAGTTGGGTTTGTTTGGTAACAGTAACGCGATTAAAACGGTAAAAAAGGCAATAAGCAAAACACTAGATCAGGGATAATTCTCGGGAATTTCAGAGATAGCAACTAAACAACTATTTAGGGCATAGATTAAGTACCAGTCTAGAACTCAAACATAAATATAAACTGATCCACTGTCGTGGTATCAATAACTCTATCTGATCGATTTTGTGCGGAAACGCGGAGCACATGCTCAGACATCCGGAGCACATGCTCGGCGGTCCATAAACCCTAAACTGTCGTTTGAGCCCAGAATCGCAGACAAGCATTAAAGAACAGGAAGGATATGTTCACAAATCACCTACACATCAACTTTCGCAGGTCTAGGATAATTTGCCCACTAATGTCTTTTCTAGCAACCTATTACACTTTTGATGAATAGATAAACCTAGAATCATAGATTGGGTGATCAAATCAACCTAAGCATTAAGTCTAACAATAGTGAAGACAATCGATTATATAAAGCCCTATTTGTGTTATGTTGCTAACCCATGAAACCCCTTTTGAAACCCCTAATCTAGCAAAGAAAACTACTCAGACATAGAGAAATGAATCATAGCAAAAGATGAGAAATTCAATGACATAAAAATAAAAAGGGTTCAGAGAATGCTTCACAAGGTAGCCGCTCTTCTCCCTCTCACAAAAGCGCCGCTCCAAAAACAAAAGAAAAGGTATATTATCTCTCCTAAAAACCCTAGGTTAAATAGCATACAAGTAGAGAAAAACAAGGAAAGATTCCAAATTCAAATCTCCCTATTAAAAAACGATCGCAGCCCTCTTTCTCTCACAAAGGATCGCCTAAAATAAGGGGAATTAGGCAGGGAATCGGCGCCTAGATGCTTGCCACGTGTCGTCATGAAACGGTAGAGTTGGGAGCATATGCTCGGAGATCGGGAGCATGTGCTCCTGGGTCTAAAATCAGCTTTTCTGCTCCAATTCAACTCCTTTCTGCTCCGATTGCTCCTGCTGTTCCAATCCTTTCTTTTAGCTTCCTAGCCTCTTATTATAACCTGAAAAGGACTCAAACAACTACAAAACTATCAAATAAATGGGGTCAAAGTGAGTCAAAACCGTAACATATCAACTCCCCCGGACTTAGATCTTTGTTTGTCCTCAAACCAAGCGCCAAGAGAGCCAAGGTGGGAACTCGCAAAAATCTCAGAAACCGTGAGTAGACCATGACCTGCAGACCACATGTGTTAGAACAAGCTATACCGATAAAATTCTCCAGCAAACATCTCCAAAACCAGAACCATAATTGGCAATCAAACCCAGAAAAAGATCACTTTCCAGACAAAGACTCTTTACATTCAATTAAAATTGGCGTGAGCTTCTCATTAAGGGCATTAAGCTAGTGAAATCGAGGCTTGGTAGATAAAAGGCTGTTTTAATGGTGGAGCTATAGAGTGTTTAGGAGTTACCATTACTTTGAAAGAGATGCAGGATATCGCACAAAATGGTAAGGGAGAGTGGACTCATTGATGTCCACAACCTCATATCACTCTCCTCTTCTTATCTTCCCAAACTCAGCCTCTCTTTTCTCCTCAGGGTACAACGCATGCTCGGGGGTGTGTAACACTAGCTCTGGTCCCTTTCCATCATCCTTAAACGATTTTTTTTTTTTTTGAAGAGACATATGAAGGATGATGGGGGAGCTTCTTCTGATATTGCCCCAGGAGCATGCGGACCGTATCCTAGGCTCTCTCTCTGCTCAAAACAACTCGAGGACTCGGATGTATATAATTTCGGAGCAGGTGCTCGCTGGGTTGGAGCACGTGCTCTGTCCGTCCGGCTTTTTCCTCTTTGGTTCTCCAGCAAGAGCGAGTTAGAGATTGTGTCAGTCCTGCTCTCCCCGACCGTTTTGCACATAGCTGCACAGAATGAGAAAACAAAAATACAAGTGCAAGTGGTTTGAAAGGAGGTTAGGCTCGGGGTGGGTACTAACTTAAAATGAGCTAGCTATTCAGGATCAGCAAGATTGGCAAAATGAATAAGAAGTCCTGAATATGTGACATGTTCCCTATCCTAATGCCCAAAACGAGAAGAATTTAAATCCGGTTAGGTTCCAATAAAGTAGAGTCTAAGTCTTTCCGGTGAAACCTTAATGGGATGAAGTTTTTCTGGCCAGGAGAAGGGTCCGAATATGAAGAGGTATTAGCTCGTCTCTGTACTCTTAGTTCTGCAACAATGGTCACTAGGAAAAACGGTCAAATTCACAAATGGTTAAAAACATCACAGATTTCGGTCCTAATTCCCACAAGTTTTGGTTCGACTCACATGACAAACTGACTCAATAAAAAGAAAGATAAAGAAAACAAATGTCATAGGTGACCCTCCCCCGGACTTACTTTACACCGTCTCCGGTGTGAAAATAAGCCAAAGAGAGACCTAGACAAGAAGAAAAATAAAGATAACAATAAAAATGAAAAGAAAATAAGGCGGATAGGACAATGATGGTGTGTGTAACCGCGATCAGGGGTCGGAATCGTCTGGGCTCTCGCTCTCCGAACGGGCAAGGCGGTGCCTCCGACGTGGTGGTCTCACCGGTGGGCTTGGGTCGGCGGCTGTGGTGGTGTGGTGGCAGCAACCGCGAGATAGTGCCGTTAGGATCCTCCGCATCAAGCTGTTGTTCTTCTGCTGCGACTCGACCATCCATCTCCAGGCCTAATCGCTCTTCTCTTTTTCTTTGGTTCTCAGTTCGCCGAGCATGTGCATCGGGTTGCTCGCGTCCTGCGAGCATGTGCTCCGCGTCTTCGTCCAACATTCCTGAAACCGAAAAGAGAAGAAACAAATCCTAAAAAGAAAAAGAAAAAAAAACTCAGCAATATATACCTGGTGGGTTGCCTCCCACCCAACGTTTGTTTTAAGTCATTAGCTTGACTCGAAAGCTCCTTAGGCAGTAGGAGGATCGCCTAGGGCGATGGTCTCACCCCTTGCATGCTCAGAGACAGCAAGATACGGCTTCAGCCTCTGTCCATTCACCACAAATTCTCCTCCTTTTGTGTCCAGCAACACAACAGCCCTGTATGGTCTAATCTCCTTGATGGTGAAGGGTCCGGACCATCGTGATATTAGCTTTCCGAGAAACAGTTTCAGCCTAGAGTTGAACAACAAGACTTGATCATTAGGAGCAAAGGTCCTAGTGAGGATCCGCTTGTCATGGTAGGCTTTGGTACGCTCCTTGTAGAGTTTTGAGTTTTCATAGGCGAGGTGCCTAATCTCCTCTAGCTCATGCAGTTGCATCTTCCTCCTTTCATGGGCGCTCTTAGTGTCAAAGTTCAGCATTTTCACTGCCCAAGCAGCCTTGTACTCTAGCTCAACAGGAAGGTGACACGCCTTACCATACACCAAGTGAAACGGTGTAGTCCCCAGGGGTGTTTTGTAGGCGGTTCTATAAGCCCATAGAGCCTCATCTAGCTTCTGAGACCAATCCTTCCTTGTTGTGTTCACTGTTTTTTGCAAAATGCTCTTAATCTCCCGGTTAGAGATCTCAACTTGGCCGCTTGTTTGTGGGTGGTATGGGGTGGCGACCTTGTGCCTCACTCCATTCTTCTTGAGAAGACTCTCAAAGACCTTGTTAATGAAATGCGATCCACCATCGCTAATGACTACCCGTGGGACACCAAACCATGGGAAAATAACCGACTTGAACATCTTGAGCATGGTCTTTGCATCATTATTGGGGCTGGCCAAAGCTTATACCCACTTGGACACGTAATCGACAGCCACCAATATGTACTCATTGCCGAATGAGTTCGGGAAAGGTCCCATGAAGTCAATTCCCCAAACATCAAATACCTCAACCTCCAAGATGAAATTCTGAGGCATTTCATTCCTCCTGCTGATGTTACCTTGTCTCTGACATGTGTCGCAAGTAGACACGAACCGCTGCGCATCTCTGAACATGGTAGGCCACCAATAACCCGCTTGAAGAGCTTTGGACACGGTTTTGAAAGTAGCAAAGTGTCCAGCATAGGGTGAGCTATGGCAATGAAACAAGACTCCAGGAACCTCCTCCTCAGTCACACACCTCCTGAAAACACCATCCGAGCAATGCCTATAGAGGTAAGGCTCATCCCAAAAATACCGCCTTATGTCTTTTAGGAACCTCTTCTTCTTGTTCCCCACAAACTCAGTAGGTTCTTTCTCTGCTGCTAGGTAGTTTGCATACTCTCCAAACCAGGGAAAACTCGGCTGTTTGTTGGTATCGATTGCCTTGCACGGGGTTTTCGGAGCATGTGCTCCCAGGCGGAGCATGTGCTCGGCGGGATCAAAGATGCCGATCGAGTAAACATGTTCTTCAGGAAGGCTATCATCCAAGGGTAGCTCTTCTTCTATCCTCATTCTTGATAAGTGATCTGCAACTCCGTTCTCAATACCCTTCTTGTCTTTAATCTCCAAGTCAAACTCTTGAAGCAACAAAATCCAATGGAGTAGCCTTGGTTTTGCATCCTTCTTGGTCAGTAGATACCTCAACGCTGCATGATCAGTGTGAACAACCACTTTGGAACCAACAAGGTATGATCGGAACTTCTCAAAAGCAAACACAACCGCTAAAAGTTCTTTCTCGGTTGTAGCGTACTTGCACTGAGCCTCATCCAAGGTGCAGTTGGCATAGTATATCACGTGCAGCTTCTTGTCTTTTCTCTGTCCCAGAACTGCTCCCACGGCATAGTCACTCGCATCAGTCATGACCTCAAAGGGAAGGTCCCAATCTGGCGGTTGTACAATCGGAGCGCTAACCAAGGCTCCCTTGATCGTGTGAAACGCTTCCAAGCAAGCAGAATCGAAATCAAACTTCACTTCCTTACACAACAGCTGGGTAAGTGGTCTTGCTATCTTGGAGAAATCCTTAATGAACCGTCTGTAGAAACCGGCGTGGCCAAGGAAACTACGGATCCCTTTTACCGAATTAGGCGGTTGTAAACTCATCATCACCTCAACCTTGGCTTTGTCAACCTCAATCCCCTTTTCAGAAATCTTGTGTCCCAGCACTATCCCATCTCTGACCATGAAGTGGCATTTCTCCCAATTCAGCACCAGATGTTTGTCTTCACACCGCTGCAACACCCTGCACAAATTAGACAAACAAACGGAAAAGGAGCTCCCATAGACGGAGAAATCGTCCATGAAAACTTCCATTATATCCTCAATCAGGTCAGTGAAAATGGACATCATGCATCGTTGGAAGGTCGATGGTGCATTGCACAAGCCAAACGGCATTCTGCGGTAAGCAAAGGTGCCGTAAGGACATGTGAATGTGGTCTTCTCTTGATCGTCGGGATGGATTGGGATCTGAAAGAAACCTGAATAGCCATCTAAGAAACAGTAGTAAGGATGGTTAGCCAATCTCTCAAGCATTTGATCAATAAACGGCAAAGGAAAATGATCTTTACGGGTCGCAGCATTAAGTTTTCTATAGTCTATGCACATGCGATGTCCCGTAACTGTCCTAGTAGGAATCAACTCATCCTTATCATTCTTAACCACTGTAATTCCACCTTTCTTAGGGACTACATGAACTGGGCTAATCCAGGAACTATCAGAAATAACATAAATTACACCCGCATCTAGAAGTTTCATTATCTCTTTCTTAACAACATCCTTTAGATTCGGGTTCAACCTCCTCTGATGTTCTACCGAAGTCATTGATTCATCTTCTAGATGTATCCTATGCATGCAAAGATCTGGTGAGATTCCTGGGATGTCATCTAGTGAATACCTTAGAGCATTTCTATACTTCCTAAGTTCACAAAGGAGCAAAGCGGTCTCTACATTGTTTAGTTCAGAGTTCACTATCACGGGGTATGTAGAGTTAGGACCTAGGAACGCGTACCTTAGTCCGGCTGGAAGTGGTTTTAGCTCTACCGTTGGAGCTCTTAACTCGCTCCAAGGACCGTCCGCTGACTTTACCGGAGCAGGTGCTCCCTCGGTGGATTCCTCCCCTGATTGGTTCTCATCGTCTAGGCTGGCGTAAGCTACCAGTTGCTGGAACCGTGTACCTGCATCCAAAATGCGTGTAAAACCGTCGGCTTCCTCATTCAAGAATCCATACTTACCCTCTGTCTTTGTCAAGGCAACCTCCAACGGGTCGAGAGTGAGAACTTCATCGGTAACCTCATGTGCAACCTCTGAACCATCATCAACCACAAAAGTATGACCATCTATCATAGGTTTCTTGAGCAGCTTATTCATCTCAAACCTTGCGATCATATCCCCCAGCTGGAGATCGATCGCTCCCCCTTGCACATCTATAATCGCACCAGCTGTGCATAAGAATGATCTACCCAAGATCAGGGGGTCACGTGGTTCTTCTTCAAGTTCCAGAACCACAAAGTCTGCTGGTATAAGCGTGTCCCCTATCTGGACATGTAAATCCTCCAACACTCCTATGGGGCACTTGGTGGATCTATCCGCGAATACTAACGAAATCCGTGTAGACTTGAACTTCGTGTATCCCAGCCTTTTAGCCACTGAATATGGCATAAGGTTCACACTGGAACCTAGATCACAGAGGGAGTTTGCAAAAATCGTTTTACCGATTCTCACGGATAAGACAAATCGCCCTGGATCATCTCTTTTCTTTAGCACTTTGTTTTGCAGCACAGCACTGCACTCTCTTGAAACCATCATCACGTTGTCTTCCTCTGACACTCTCCCAGAAACTAACCCTTTCACATATCTCTTCAAAGCAAGTATCATCTGAACAGCATCAGCTAGGGGTAGTTTTACCGTCAATTCTCTCAACATCTCCTTGCACTTTGCATCCTCCAAATCCTTGCGAGATTTCTTAGGAGGAACAGGGTAAGGAACCCTAGGGGTGTACCGCGTGCAGGAGGTACCTCAGTAGGAACAGTCTGATCGAGAGTCGGGAGCGCGTGCTCGCTGGGTGGGAGCACATGCTCGCCGGATGCTTCGGCTTCTTTTTGACTCAACGGTGGAGTCTCAGCAGCATGTTGAGGAAGGTATTCTTCAGCAATACCCTTGCCCTTGTCAAGCCTAGCGGATGGTGCTTCTCTAGGGGGTAACTTCTTTCCTCCCCTTAGCTCAATCGCATTGACATACTCGTTCCGCGGGTTTGCTTCCCCTTTTCCGGGCAGAGTCCCAGGAGTTCTTTTCACGGCTTCAGCAGTCTGTGCAACCTGAACATCAAGCTTCTTCACATGTGACATTACTGCCTCATACTTCCCATTAAGGTCATTGTACATGGTATCGACCTTAGCGTTGATTTCCACTGAAGGTTTTTGTTATTCACCAAGAGTTGTTGCATCATGTTTTTCAGCTCATCTTGAGAGCTGCTAGCAGGTGAAGATCCCAACTGCTGGTTGGTGAAATGCGGTGCTTGCTGAGCGCTTGTATATGCCTGCTGGTTCCCCCCTTGGAAACAGTTTTGAGTGGGCACAAACTGTTTTCCTTGGAAGTTGTTTGAGAAGGTTTTCTGATAACCCATCTGATTCTGAGCTCCTTGCTATGGATACACCTGATCCTGAGGATTCTCCACGTTGGTGCTTCTATAGGACAAATTCGGATGGCTTCTGTAGTTCGGGTTGAAACCCCTGTTCTGCACAAAACCTTGCCCACTCACATAATTAACCTCCATCGTTTCATCCTCTCCATCACAAATCTCCTGAGCTAGCGGCATGTCTCCGGTCTCATCGACAAAATGGACAGTTTTCTGGCTCCCCTTCAGAAGAAGGTTCACCTTGGCTGTCAACTCGTCGATCTTTTGCGTATTGACACTGTTGACCTTCACGAGCCTTGTTGCTGGAGCTTGCAGCTAGGTTCTCAATCAACTGATATGCTCCTTCCTTAGACTTTGTCATAAAATCCCCATTGCTGGCCGAGTTGAGAGCGTTTTTGTAGTCCCAGTTAACTCCATCATAGAAAATACCCAGAATCTGTTCATCACTGAATCCATGGTGCGGACACTCTCTACGGTACTCTTTGTACCTCTCCCAAGCCTCGCAGAAGGCTTCTCCAGTGTGCTGTTGGAACGATGAAATCTTGTTCCTCAGGGCAGCGGTCTTAGCCTTGGTGTAGAAATGGTCCAGAGACACAGATCTACACTGTTCCCATGATGTCAGAGACCCAGGTGGCAATGACTTCAGCCAACGTGAAGCTCTATCCGCAAGAGAGAAGGGAAAGAGCTTGCACATCAGAAAGTCTGGCGGTATCCCATTTGAACCAGTGGTGCTACATATCTCCTCAAAATTCTCGATGTGGTCCATCGGAATCTCAGCTGGGAGACCGTGAAATAGGTGCTGCTTCACTAGAGAGATCATCTGTGGCTTGATCTCAAAATCTTGTCTCGGGATGGTGGGAGGAACAATCGCCGCTCGGTTGGTGTAGAACACATGCGGGTTTTCCTTGTCCCCAATGGACGGTTGTGGCGGCGCGGCTCTTTCGTGTTGAGCACGGAGCAACTGTCCCAACTGTTGTCGAAGTTGCTGCAACTCGGCAGCCATATCCTCATTGTTTCTATTGTCACCCATGTTGACGGATTGAAACTTTCTGTTCTTGCGGTTTGTTCTTTCTGCCAAAGAGAGCTCTGCGGCTGACAAAGCAACTAGTTCTTCGGTGTTGTTTCTTCTTGTAGATCTTCTTGACATGCACCTGAAACACACGCAAAGAAGAAGCAGAAAGACAAATCAGTAAGGTCTTAGTCTAGTAATTTCGCCGAAAACCAAAGGTAAAAATTTGATCCCCGGCAACGGCGCCAAAAACTTGATACACAGAGTTTAAACCCTATTTTCCTACTGCAAGTGCACAGCAAAGAAGTAGTACTTCGGGGTCGAATCCCACGAAGACCAAGTTTTACTCTATGGTTCTATTGGTTCAATTTCAAGCTAAGACAATTCAAAGTTGGGTTTGTTTGGTAACAGTAACGCGATTAAAACGGTATAAAAAGGCAATAAGCAAAACACTAGATCAGGGATAATTCTCGGGAATTTCAGAGACAGCAACTAAACAACTATTCAGGGCATATATTAAGTACCAG